>NW_027138690.1:0-38139 GCF_035084215.1 Heptranchias perlo
TCCCCTCTCCCCGCCCAGTCCCTCCCCCTGTGAGCGGCAGTGATTGAGGCCCGGGCCGGCAATCTGCTCTCAGTTGTTCGCTGTCCCGCCCTGAGCTGAGGATCCGCTCCGATATCATCGAGGGAAACTCTGCGGGTAGGATGGCGGGGGATGGGGGGGGGAGGAGGAGGGAGAGGTGATGGGGGGGAGGGAGAGGTGAGGGGGGGGGGAGAGGTGAGGGGGGGGGGGGAGAGGTGAGGGGGGGGGGGGAGAGGTGAGGGGGGGGGGGGAGGGAGGAGAGGTGATGGGGGGGGGGGAGGGGGGAGAGGTGAGGGGGGGGGGGGGAGAGGTGAGGGGGGGGGGGGGAGAGGTGATGGGGAGAGGTGAGGGGGGGGAGGAGGGAGAGGTGATGGGGGGGAGGAGGAGGGAGAGGTGATGGGGGGGAGGAGGAGGGAGAGGTGATGGGGGGGGGGAGGAGGGAGAGGTGAGGGGGGGAGGAGGGAGAGGTGATGGGGGGGGGGAGGAGGGAGAGGTGAGGGGGGGAGGAGGGAGAGGTGAGGGGGGGGAGGAGGGAGAGGTGATGGGGGGGAGGAGGAGGGAGAGGTGATGGGGGGGGGGAGGAGGGAGAGGTGATGGGGGGGAGGAGGGAGAGGTGAGGGGGGGAGGAGGGAGAGGTGATGGGGGGGGGGAGGAGGGAGAGGTGAGGGGGGGAGGAGGGAGAGGTGATGGGGGGAGGAGGGAGAGGTGAGGGGGGGAGGAGGGAGAGGTGATGGGGGGGGGGAGGAGGGAGAGGTGATGGGGGGAGGAGGGAGAGGTGATGGGGGGGGGAGGAGGGAGAGGTGATGGGGGGGAGGAGGGAGAGGTGATGGGGGGGAGGAGGGAGAGGTGATGGGGGGGGAGGAGGGAGAGGTGAGGGGGGGAGGAGGGAGAGGTGATGGGGGGGAGGAGGGAGAGGTATGGGGGGGAGGAGGGAGAGGTATGGGGGGGAGGAGGGAGAGGTGAGGGGGGGGAGGAGGGAGAGGTGAGGGGGGGAGGAGGGAGAGGTGATGGGGGGGAGGGAGAGGTGAGGGGGGGGGGAGTGAGGGAGGGGGAGTGAGGGAGGGGAGGGAGGGGGAGTGAGGGAGGGGGGGGGGGGGGAGTGAGGGAGGGGGGGGGGGAGTGATCTCCGTCCCCTTCTCCCCGCCCTGTGTTGAGGGAGGGAGTGATCTCCGTCCCCTTCTCCCCGCCCTGTGTTGAGGGAGGGAGTGACCTCCGTCCCCTTCTCCCCGCCCTGTGTTGAGGGAGGGAGTGACCTCCGTCCCCTTCTCCCCGTCCTGTGTTGGGGCAGTGAGTGATCTCCGTCCCCTTCTCCCCGTCCTGTGTTGGGGCAGTGAGTGGGGAGGTGAGGCGAGTGACAGGCTGCCTCTGCCCTTAAGTCCTTCCTGTTGATCCAGCTCCGGAGAGCTCGATCTGCCCAGAGTCTCCTCGACTCATAACGGTTCATGGTGTTTAACTGGAACACCCAAAACCATCTTCACATCAAATCTCCTGAGGGCAAGGGATGGGCCAGTGGACACACCCTGGGCCAGCGGACACACCCTGGGTCGGTTACTGTGGGCCAGCGGACACACCCTGGGCCGGTTACTGTGGGCCAGTGGACACACCCTGGGCCGGTTACTGAGGGCCAGTGGGCACACCCTGGGCCGGTTACTGTGGGCCAGTGGGCACACCCTGGGCCGGTTACTGTGGGCCAGTGGGCACACCCTGGGCCGGTTACTGTGGGCCAGCGGACACACCCTGGGCCGGTTACTGAGGGCCAGTGGGCACACCCTGGGCCGGTTACTGTGGGCCAGTGGGCACACCCTGGGCCGGTTACTGTGGGCCAGTGGACACACCCTGGGCCGGTTACTGTGGGCCAGTGGGCACACCCTGGGCCGGTTACTGTGGGCCAGTGGGCACACCCTGGGCCGGTTACTGTGGGCCAGTGGGCACACCCTGGGCCGGTTACTGTGGGCCAGTGGACACACCCTGGGCCGGTTACTGTGGGCCAGTGGGCACACCCTGGGTCGGTTACTGTGGGCCAGTGGGCACACCCTGGGCCGGTTACTGTGGGCCAGCGGGCACACCCTGGGCCGGTTACTGTGGGCCAGTGGACACACCCTGGGCCGGTTACTGTGGGCCAGCGGGCACACCCTGGGCCGGTTACTGTGGGCCAGCGGGCACACCCTGGGCCGGTTACTGTGGGCCAGTGGGCACACCCTGGGTCGGTTACTGTGGGCCAGTGGGCACACCCTGGGCCGGTTACTGTGGGCCAGTGGACACACCCTGGGCCGGTTACTGTGGGCCAGTGGACTTGGGACTCAGTCTCTGTCTGTACTCGTCAGGCAGTCATGATGGACCGTTGCAGGGTGGCCTCGCATGGCCCCCAGTTACCAGAGAGCCCGGATAACGAGAGTGGGGGATGGGGAGAGGGAGTTGTAAAATGAGGGGCGAACGGTTTGACTGGGGCTGGGTGCAGTGTCAGGCGGTGTCTGCTGTCGGCACTTGTGGATGGTCGAAAGTTCCTTATTTTCAGAGTGCAGTGGGGTAAACATGTCTGGTGTTGGCTGTGCGGGGAAGGGAGTGGTTTTTTATATAAAAGCTGCAGCAAGATTCCAGTTAACCCATCACTCTCTGAAACTGCTGTCTGTCTTTTCATAGAATCATAGAATGATACAGCACAGAAGGAGGCCACTCGGCCCATCGTGCCTGTGCCGGCTCTTTGAAAGAGCTATCCAATTAGTCCCACTCCCCTGCTCTTTCCCCATGGCCGTGTAATTTTTTTCCCTTCAAGTATTTCTCCAATTCCCCTTTTGAAAGTTATTATTGAATCTGCTTCCACCGCCCTTTCAGGCAGTGAATTCCAGATCAGAACAACTCGCTGAGTAACAAATGTTTCCTCATGTTGCCTCTGGCTCTTTTGCCGATCAATTTAAATCTGTGTCCTCTGGTTACCGACCCTTCTGCCACTGGAAACAGCTTTGCCTTATTTACTCTATCAAAACCGTTCATGATTTCTAACTTCTCAATTAAATCTGCCCTTAACCTTCTCTGTT
Source organism: Heptranchias perlo (assembly GCF_035084215.1). Taxonomy (NCBI): domain Eukaryota; kingdom Metazoa; phylum Chordata; class Chondrichthyes; order Hexanchiformes; family Hexanchidae; genus Heptranchias; species Heptranchias perlo. Next base: position 3,054 of record NW_027138690.1, read on the forward strand.
CTGAGGAGAACAATCCCAGCTTCTCCAGTCACTCCATGAAACTGAAGTCTCTCATCCCTGGTACCATTTTCATCTGCAGGGTGAATGGTTGTGTTTGTGGGGGGATGGAGGTTAACAGTGAGGGAGTCGAGCGGTGGAATCGGGGAAGTGGATGACATCAGTGGGGTCAGGGCGTGAGTCGATGTGTTTCTGGGGAGAGTACGGACTGAGGGATGTTGGTGTGAGCTGATGCATGAAATGGGTGAGGCCGGTTCGGGCTGGATGGTTTCCAGGTCTGGGAATGGGAAAGTGCTGAGATGCTTGCTGACTCACTGAATTTACTGGTGCATTTCAGGAAGTGGCCTGCAATCTGATTAATCAATCACTGAGTGGCACTCAACAGAAACCAATTACACAAATCAGAGACTGACTCCAAGCCAAGAGAGAGGAGAATCCATCAGTTCTTCACAAGACTGAGAATCAGCAAGGGATATATCAGGAATGGGAAGGGGTTTGATCCATTGGGATTGTGTGCAGTGAGAGTGAATGGGAAGGGGTTTGATTCATTGGGATTGTGTACAGTGGGAGTGAATGGGAAAGGGGTTGATCCATTGGGATTCTGTACAGTGGGAGTGAATGGGAAGGGATTTGATCCAATGGGATTGTGCACAGTGGGAGTGAATGGGAAGGGATTTGATCCAATGGGATTGTGTATAGTGGGAGTGAATGGGAAGGGGTTTGATCTAATGGGATTGTGTACAGTGGGAGTGAATGGGAAGGGGTTTGATCCATTGGGATTGTGTACAGTGGGAGTGAATGGGAAGGGGTTTGATCCATTGGGATTGTGCACAGTGGGAGTGAATGGGAAGGGATTTGATCCAATGGGATTGTGTATAGTGGGAGTGAATGGGAAGGGGTTTGATCTAATGGGATTGTGTACAGTGGGAGTGAATGGGAAGGGGTTTGATCCATTGGGATTGTGCACATTGGGAGTGAATGGGAAGGGATTTGATCCAATGGGATTGTGTATAGTGGGAGTGAATGGGAAGGGGTTTGATCAAATGGGATTGTGTACAGTGGGAGTGAATGGGAAGGAGTTTGATCCATTGGGATTGTGTACAGTGGGAGTGAGTAGGAAAGGGTTTGATCCATTGGGATTGTGTACATTGGGAGTGAATGGGAAGGGGTTTGATCCATTGAGATTGTGTACAGTGGGAGTGAATGGGAAGGGGTTTGATCCAATGGGATTGTGTACAGTGGGAGTGAATGGGAAGGGGTTTGATCTAATGGGATTGTGCACAGTGGGAGTGAATGGAAAGGGGTTTGATCCATTGGGATTGTGCACAGTGGGAGTGAATGGGAAGGGGTTTGATCCATTGGGATTCTGTACAGTGGGAGTGAATGGGAAGGGGTTTGATCCATTGGGATTCTGTACAGTGGGAGTGAATGGGAAGGGGTTTGATCCATTGGGATTCTGTACAGTGGGAGTGAATGGGAAGGAGTTTGATCCATTAGGATTGTGTACAGTGGGAATGAATGGGAAGGGGTTTGATCCATTGGGATTGTGTACAGTGGGTGTGAATGGGAAGGGGTTTGGTCCATTGGGATTGTGTACAGTGGGAGAGAATGGGAAGGGATTTGATCCATTGGGATTGTGTACATTGGGAGTGAATGGGAAGGAGTTTGATCCATTGGGATGGTGTACAGTTGGAGTGAATGGGAAGGGATTTGCTCCATTGGGATTGTGCACAGTGGGAGTGAATGGGAAGGGGTTTGATCCATTGGGATTGTGTACAGTGGGAGTGAGTGGGAAGGGGTTTGATCCATTGGGATTGTGCACAGTGGGTGTGAATGGGAAGGGGTTTCATCCATTGGGATTGTGTACAGTGGGAATGAAAGGGAAGGGGTTTGATCCATTGGGATTCTGTACAGTGGGAGTGAATGGGAAGGAGTTTGATCCATTAGGATTGTGTACAATGGGAATGAATGGGAAGGGGTTTGATCCATTGGGATTGTGTACAGTGGGTGTGAATGGGAAGGGGTTTGGTCCATTGGGATTGTGTACAGTGGGAGTGAATGGGAAGGGATTTGATCCATTGGGATTGTGTACATTGGGAGTGAATGGGAAGGAGTTTGATCCATTGGGATGGTGTACAGTTGGAGTGAATGGGAAGGGGTCTGATCCATTGGGATTGTGTACAGTGGGAGTGAATGGGAAGGGGTTTGATCCATTGGGATTGTGTACAGTGGGAGTAATTGGAAGGGTTTTGATCCATTAGGATTGTGTTTAGTGGGAGTGAATGGAAGGGGTTTGATCCATTGGGATTGTGTACAGTGGGAGTGCATGGGAATGGGTTTGATCCATTGGGATTGTGTACAGTGAGAGTGAATAGGAAGGAGTTTGATCCATTGGGATTGTGTGCAGTGGGAGTGAATGGGAAGGGATTTGATCCATTGGGATTGTGCACAGTGGGAGTGAATGGGAAGGGGTTTGATCCATTGAGATTGTGTACAGTGGGAGTGAATGGGAAGGGGTTTGATCCATTGGGATTGTGCACAATGGGTGTGAATGGGAAGGGGTTTGATCCATTGGGATTGTGTACAGTGGGTGTGAATGGGAAGGGGTTTGATCCATTGGGATTGTGTATAGTGGGAGTGAATGGGAAGGGGTTTGATCCATTGGGATTGTGTACAGTGGGAGTGAATGGGAAGGGGTTTGATCCATTGGGATTGTGCACAGTGGGAGTGAATGGGAAGGGATTTGATCCAATGGGATTGTGTATAGTGGGAGTGAATGGGAAGGGGTTTGATCAAATGGGATTGTGTACAGTGGGAGTGAATGGGAAGGGGTTTGATCCATTGGGATTGTGTACAGTGGGAGTGAATGGTAAGGAGTTTGATCCATTGGGATTGTGTACAGTGGGAGTGAATGGGAAGGGGTTTGATCCATTGGGATTGTGCACAGTGGGAGTGAATGGTAAGGGGTTTGATCCATTGGGATTCGGTGCAGCGGGAGTGAATGGGAAGGGGTTTGATCCAATGAGATTGTGTACAGTGGGAATGAAAGGGAAGGGGATTAAAACATTGGGATTGTGTACAGTGCGAGTGAATGGGAAGGGGTTTGATCCATTGGGATTGTGTACAGTGGGAGTGAATGGGAAGGGGTTTGCTCCATTGGATTCGATGCAGCGGGAGCGTAAGGCAACCAAAAAATTCTGGAACACCTTGCTCCTGTGGAGTTATTCCTGGATCCTTCTTCAAAGCTGAGAAATATGCAGTGGAGAGGCGACTGAATCTGATCAGAGAAGGGGAAAGAAAAACCGATTCAAATAACAAACCAGTGAGGGTTGGTGTGTGGAATTGGGCAATGGGCCATGTCAGTCAAGTGATAAACCTTAGAGAAACTGAGAACCAAGGCACTCGCCTGCCCCCGCGATCTGGACACTCAGCCACCCCACCCCACCCCACCCCACCCCACCCTGAAAACGCCCGCTGCCCTCCCACTGTCCCATGTCCTGCTGCGGTGAACGTACAAACTGTCGAAAGGTGACTTGCACTTACATCACACCTTTCATGACCTCCCGAGGTCCCAAATCACTTTGCAGCCAATGAGATACTTTAAGTGTGGTCACTGTTATAATGTCTGAAATGTGGCAGCCAATTTACGCACAGCAAGATCCCACAAGCAGCAATGTGATAATGACCAGGTAATCTGTTTTCGTGATGTTGGTTGTGGGATAAATTTTGGCCAGGACACTGGGGTGAACTCCCCTGGACCGTTACCTCTGGAGTCCCCCCCAAGGATCTATCCTTTGCCCCCTCCTCTTCCTCATCTGCACGCTGCCCCTTGGTGACATCATCCGAAAACACAATGTCACGTTCCAAGTGTACGCTGACGGCCCCCCAGCTCTCCCTCACCACCTCCTCCCTCGACCCCTCCACTGTGTCTGATTTGAATATATTTAAGAAGGAGCGAGATAGATTTCCAGACACAAAAGGCATCAAGGGGTGTGGGGAGAGAGCGGGACTATGGTATTGAGATCGAGGATCAGCCATGATCATATTGAGTGGTGGAGCAGGCTCGAAGGGCCGAATGGCCTGCTCCTGCTCCCTGTTTCCATGTTTCTCTGTTTGTCACACTGCTTGTCCGACATCCAGTACTGGATGAGCAAAAATTTCCTGCTCCTAAATATGGGGAAGTCTGAAGCCATTGCCTTCGGTCCCCGCCACGAACTCCATTCCCGAGTCACCGACTCCATCCCTCTCCCCGGCCACTGTCTGAGGCTGGACCAGACCGTTCACAACCCTGGCGTCCTGTCTGACCCTGAGATGAGCTTCTGACCCCATATCCGCTCCATCACCAAGACCACCGACTTCCACCTCCGTAACATCGCCCGTCTCCGCCCCTGACTCAGCTCCATCTGCTGCTGAAACCCTCCTCCGTGCCATTGTTACCTCGAGACTGAACTATTCCAATCCTCTCCTGGCCGACCTCCCATCTTCCACCCTCCATAAACTCGAGCTCATCCAAAACTCTGCTGCCCGTATCCTAACTCGCACCGAGTCCCGTTCACCCATCACCCTGTGTTCGCTGACCGACATCGGCTCCCGGTCCGGGAACGCCTCGATTTTAAAATTCTCATCCTTGTTTTCAAATCCCTCCATGACCCTCGCCCCTCCCTATCTCTGTAACCCCCTCCATGACCCTCGCCCCTCCCTATCTCTGTAACCCCCTCCATGGCCTCCCCCCTCCCTATCTCTGTAACCCCCTCCATGGCCTCCCCCCTCCCTATCTCTGTAACCCCCTCCATGGCCTCCCCCCTCCCTATCTCTGCAACCCCCTCCATGGCCTCCCCCCTCCCTATCTCTGTAACCCCCTCCATGGCCTCCCCCCTCCCTATCTCTGTAACCCCCTCCATGACCCTCGCCCCTCCCTATCTCTGTAACCCCCTCCATGGCCTCCCCCCTCCCTATCTCTGTAACCCCCTCCATGGCCTCCCCCCTCCCTATCTCTGTAACCCCCTCCATGGCCTCCCCCCTCCCTATCTCTGTAACCCCCTCCATGACCCTCGCCCCTCCCTATCTCTGTAACCCCCTCCATGGCCTCCCCCCTCCCTATCTCTGTAACCCCCTCCATGGCCTCCCCCCTCCCTATCTCTGTAACCCCCTCCATGGCCTCCCCCCTCCCTATCTCTGTAACCCCCTCCATGGCCTCCCCCCTCCCTATCTCTGTAACCCCCTCCATGACCCTCGCCCCTCCCTATCTCTGTAACCCCCTCCATGGCCTCCCCCCTCCCTATCTCTGTAACCCCCTCCATGGCCTCCCCCCTCCCTATCTCTGTAACCCCCTCCATGGCCCTCGCCCCTCCCTATCTCTGTAACCCCCTCCATGACCCTCGCCCCTCCCTATCTCTGTAACCCCCTCCATGACCCTCGCCCCTCCCTATCTCTGTAACCCCCTCCATGGCCTCCCCCCTCCCTATCTCTGTAACCCCCTCCATGGCCTCCCCCCTCCCTATCTCTGTAACCCCCTCCATGGCCCTCCCCCCTCCCTATCTCTGTAACCCCCTCCATGGCCTCCCCCCTCCCTATCTCTGTAACCCCCTCCATGGCCCTCGCCCCTCCCTATCTCTGTAACCCCCTCCATGGCCTCCCCCCTCCCTATCTCTGTAACCACCCCCCCCCCACATGACCTCGGCCCCTCCCTATCTCTGCAACCCCCTCCATGGTCTCCCCCCTCCCTATCTCTGTAACCCCCTCCATGGCCTCCCCCCTCCCTATCTCTGGAACCCCCTCCATGGCCTCCCCCCTCCCTATCTCTGTAACCCCCTCCATGGCCCTCGCCCCCTCCCTATCTCTGTAACCCCCTCCAGCCCTGCAACCCTCCGAGATCTCTGCGCTCCTCCAATTCCGGCCTCTTGTCCATCCCCGATTTTAATCGCTCCACCATTGGCGGCCGTGCCTTCAGCTGCCTGGGCCCCAAGCTCTGGAATTCCCTCCCTAAACCTCTCCGTCTCTCTCTCCTTTAAATCCCCATCCACCACCACCCTCCTCCGCCTGGCTGAACTTGTTCTTACGTTGAACAACTTCTCCTTTGACTCCACTCACTTCCTCCAAATAAAAGGTGTTGCTATGGGAACCCGTATGGGTCCGAGCTATACCTGCCTTTTTGTGGGATACATTGAAACATAGAAAATAGGAGCAAGAGTAGGCCATTCGGCCCTTCGGGCCTGCTCCGCCATTCAAAATGATCATGGCTGATCGTCTAACTCAGTTCCCTGTTCCCGCTTTTTCCCCATATCCCTTGATCCCTTTAGCATTAAGAAATATATCTATCTCCTTCTTGAATACATCTAATGACTTGGTTTCCACTGCCTTCTGTGGTAGAGAATTCCACAGGTTCACCACCCTCTGAGTGAAGAAATTTCTCCTCATCTCGGTTCTAAATGGCATTCCCCGTATCCTGAGACTGTGACCCCTGGTTCTGGACTCCCCAGCCATCGGGAACATCCTCCCTGCATCTCGTCTGTCCAGTCCTGTTAGAATTTTATACGTTTCAAACACTCGTGGAACATTCCTAGTTCCAGTCCTACTCGGGTCCCCTCCCTCACCTCTTTCTCCGGTACATTGATGACTGTATCGGTGCCGTTTCCTGCTCTCGCCCCAAACTGGAAAATTTCATCAACTTTGCTTCCAATCTCCACCCTTCCCTCGGCTTCACATGGTCCGTCTCCGACTCTCCCCTTCCCTTCCTCGACTTCTCTATCTCCATTTTTTTCTGGGGATAGGCTGTCAACCAATATCTATTATAAGCCCACCGACTCCCGCAGCGACCTTGATTACACTTCCTCCCACCCCGCTTCCTGTAAGGACTCGATTCCCTTCTCCCAGTTTCTCAGTCTCAGTCACACCTGTTCTGACACCTTCCACACCAGTGCTTCCGATATGTCTTCCTTTTTCCTCAACCGAGGATTCCCCTCCACTGTAGTTGTCGGGGCCCTCGACCGTGTCCGTCCTATTTCCTGTACTTCTGCCCTCACTCCTTCCCTTCCCTCCCAGAACCATGATCGGGACCCCCTTGTCCTCACCTTCCACCCCACCAGCCTCCACATTCAATGTATCATCCTCCGCCACCTCCAGCGTGAAGTTCCCATCTAACAGGCTCAAGGGGCTGAATGGCCTCCTCCTATCCCCGTGTCACAGGTTCAAGGGGCTGAATGGCCTCCTCCTGTTCGTGGTATGTTCATATAGGCCCAGACTGAGGGGTGAGGGACTGGAGTCACGTGTAGGCCCAGACTGGGGACTGGAGTCAGGTGTATAGAATCATAGAAAGGTTACAGCACAGAAGGAGGCCATTCGGCCCATCGAGTCCGTGCCGGCTCTCTGTAAGAGCAATCCAGCCAGTCCCACTCCCCCGCCCGACCCCCGTAGCCCTGCAAATTTTTTCCTTTCAAGTACTTATCCAGTTCCCTTTTGAAGGCCATGATTGAATCTGCCTCCACCACCCCCTCGGGCAGTGCATTCCAGATCCTAAACACTCGCTGTGGGAAAAAAGTTTTTCCTCATGTCACCTTTGGTTCTTTTGCCAATCACCTTAAATCTGTGTCCTCTGGTCCTTGACCCTTCCACCAATGGGAACAGTTTCTCTCTATCGACTCTGTCTCGACCCTTCATGATTTTGAACACCTCGATCAAATCTCCTCGCAACCGTCTCTGTTCCAAGGAGAACAACCCCAGCTTCTCCAGTCTATCCACGTAACTAAAGTCCCTCATCCCTGGAATCATTCTAGTAAATCTCTTCTGCACCCTCTCTCAGTCCTTCACATCTTTCCTAAAGTGCGGTGCCCAGAACTGGACACAATACTCCAGTTGTGGTCGAACCAGTGTTTTATAAAGGTTCATCATGACTTCCATACTTTTGTACTCTATGCCTCTATTTATAAATTGTAAACAATTTTACAACACCAAGTTATAGTCCAGCAATTTTATTTTAAATTCACAAGCTTTCGGAGGCTACCTCCTTCCTCAGGTGAACGATGTGGAAATGAAGTCCTCGAAATGAAGTCGCATTTATAATTCACAGAACAATGCTGGTGATAACAGACAGTTTTTTCAACTGCCCGTTGCCAAGGCAATCAGTGTGCAGACAGACAGGTGTTACCTGCCAGGTCTCCGAATATACAAATCACCAAAAAAAACACAACAAACAAAAAAAAACAGAGATAGAGAGGTAGAAACATAGAAAAGACAGCAACTGACCCGTTATATTAAAAACAGATAACATTTGTTCGCTGGTGGGGTAACGTGTAGCGTGACATGAACCCAAGATCCCGGTTGAGGCCGTCCTCATGGGTGCGGAACTTGGCTATCAATTTCTGCTCGACGATTTTGCGTTGTCGTGTGTCTCGAAGGCCGCCTTGGAGTACGCTTACCCGAAGGTCGGTGGCTGAATGTCCTTGACTGCTGAAGTGTTCCCCGACTGGGAGGGAACCCTCCTGTTTGGCGATTGTTGCGCGGTGTCCGTTCATCCGTTGTCGCAGTGTCTGCATGGTCTCGCCAATGTACCATGCTCCGGGGCATCCTTTCCTGCAACGTATGAGGTAGACAACGTTGGCCGAGTCACAGGAGTATGAACCATGCACCTGGTGGGTGGTGTCCTCTCGTGTGATGGTGGTATCTGTGTCGATGATCTGGCATGTCTTGCAGAGGTTACCGTGGCAGGGTTGTGTGGTGTCGTGGACGCTGTTCTCCTGAAAGCTGGGTAATTTGCTGCGAACGATGGTCTGTTTGAGGTTGGGTGGCTATTTAAAGGCGAGTAGTGGAGGTGTGGGGATGGCCATAGCGAGGTGTTCGTCGTCATTGATGACATGTTGAAGGCTGCGGAGAACATGGCGTAGTTTCTCCGCTCCGGGGAAGTACTGGACGACAAAGGGTACTCTGTTGGTTGCGTCCCGTGTTAGTCTCCTGAGGAGGTCTATGCGATTTTTTGCTGTGGCCCATCGGAACTGTCGATCGATGAGTCGAGCGTCATATCCCGTTCTTACGAGGGCGTCTTTCAGCGTCTGTAGGTGTCCATCGCGTTCCTCCTCGTCTGAGCAGACCCTGTGTATTCGCAGGGCCTGTCCATAGGGGATGGCCTCTTTGACGTGGTTAGGGTGGAAGCTGGAAAAGTGGAGCATCGTGAGGTTGTCTGTGGGCTTGTGGTAGTGAGTTGCTGAGGTGCCCGTCTTTGATGGAGATTCGTGTGTCCAAGAAAGAAACTGATTCTGAGGAGTAATCCATGGTGAGCTTGATGGTGGGATGGAACTTGTTGATGTTATCGTGTAGTCTCTTCAGTGATTCTTCGCCATGGGTCCATAGAAAGAAAATGTCGTCGATGTATCTGGTGTATAGCGTTGCTTTGAGGTCCTGTGCAGTGAAGAAGTCCTGCTCGAACTTGTGCATGAAAATGTTGGCGTATTGGGGTGCAAATTTGGTCCCCATGGCTGTTCCGTCTGTTTGGGTAAAGAATTGGTTATTGAAGGTGAAGACATTGTGATCCAGGATGAAGCGGATGAGTTGTAGGATGACGTCTGGAGATTGGCTGTTGTTGGTGTTGAGTATTGATGCTGTCGCAGCGATGCCGTCATCGTGGGAGATACTGGTGTAGAGTGCCGAGGCGTCCATCGTGGTGAGAAGTGTTCCTGGTTCAACTGGTCCGTGGGTACTGAGTTTTTGTAGGAAGTCTGTAGTGTCGCGACAGAAGCTGGGGGTTCCCTGTACGATGGGTTTCAGGATGCCCTCGATGTATCCAGAGAGGTTCTCACACAGGGTTCCGTTGCCTGATACGATAGGACGTCCGGGTGTGTTGGCTTTGTGTATCTTTGGGAGGCAGTAGAAGTCTCCCACGCGGGGATTACGTGGGATGAGAGTGCGTAGGATGCTTTGAAGGTCTGGATCGAAGGTCTTGATCAGTTTGTTGAGCTGGTGGGTGTGTTCTTTGGTCGGGTCTGCGGGTAACCGTCTGTAGTGTTCCTGGTTGTCCAGTTGTCGGTATGCTTCTTTGCAATAGTCCGTTCTGTTCTGTATGACTATGGCTCCTCCTTTGTCCGCTGGTTTGATGACGATGTTGCGGTTGGTCTTGAGAGCGTTGATGGCGTTGCGTTGTGCTCGGGTGACATTCTGGACTGTCTTCTGAGTGCGGCTGATGAATCTGGCATTGACGCATTTCCTGACAGCTTGAGCATACATGTCCAGCTGAGGGCAGTGACCCTCTGGAGGAGTCCAGTTTGACTCTTTCCTCTTCGGTTGCTGTACCGCGGATCCCTCTGTCTGCTGTTCCGGATCGTCTATTTATAAAGCCCAGGATCCCGTATGCTTTTTTAACCACTTTCTCAACCTGCCCTGCCACCTTCAATGATTTGTGTTCATATACCCCCAGATCTCTCTGTTCCTGTACCCCTTTTAGAATTGTGCCCTCTTGTTTATATTGCCTCTCCTCGTTCTTCCTACTGAAATGTATCACTTCCCATTTTTCTGCATTAAATTTCATCTGCCACGTGTCCGCCCATTCCACCAGCCTGTCTGTATCCTCTTGAATTCTATCACTATCCTCCTCACTGTTTACTACACTTCCAAGTTTTGTGTCATCTGCAAATTTTGAAATTGTGCCCTGTACACCCAAGTCCAAGTCATTAATATATATCAAGAAAAGCAGTGGTCCCAGCACCGACCCCTGGGGAACACCACTGTACACCTCCCTCCAGTCTGAAAAACAACCGTTCACCACTACTCCCTGTTTCCTGTCCCTTAGCCAATTCTGTATCCATGTTGCTACTGCCCCCTTTATTCCATGGGCCACAATCTTGATGATAAGCCGACCGTGCGGCACTTTATCAAACGCCTTTTGAAAGTCCATATACACCACATCCACCGCATTGCCCTCATCGACCCTCTCTGTTACCTCATCAAAAAACTCTCAGGTTAGTTAAACACGATTTGCCTTTAACAAATCCGTGCTGACTTTCCCTGATCAATCCACACTCGTCCAAGTGAATGCTAATTCTGTCCCAGGTATAGGCCCAGACCGAGGACTGGAGTCAGGTGTGGGCCCAGACCGGGGAGTGAGGGACTGGGGTCAGGTGTGGGCCCAGACCGGGGAGTGGGGGACTGGGGTCAGGTGTGGGCCCAGACCGGGGAGTGGGGGACTGGGGTCAGGTGTGGGCCCAGACCGGGGAGTGGGGGACTGGGGTCAGGTGTGGGCCCAGACCGGGGAGTGGGGGACTGGGGTCAGGTGTGGGCCCAGACCGGGGAGTGGGGGAGTGGGGTCAGGTGTGGGCCCAGACCAGGGACTGTGGTCAGGTGTCGGCCCGGACTGGGTAAGGACGGCAGGTTCCTTCCCTGAGGACGTTAGTGAACCCGTTGGGTTTTTACGACAGTCTGACTGATTTAGGCTGTGAACGAGATTGATTGAATTCAGATTCGCATCTTCCCCTGGTGGGAATGAAACTTGGTGCCTCTGGGGAACTCGTCCAGTCCCACGACCGCTAGACTAATGCAGGCCCGGGGGCCGGGGCGTGTCCTGGGGGCCGGGTTGCTGACCCCCAGGATCTGTAGACTGAGTCATGCCCTGATGCATAGAGATTATTTCCCAGATTGCGCCAGCCCACCCCCCCCCCGAGCCCCCCAGGCCCAGACCCCCCCACCCCCCCCTTGCTCCCCACAAAGAGTTAAGACTGTCTGCTTCTCCTGGAGCCTGTGCTGGCCGTGGGCCGGGGAAGCTGATTGGTAAGTTGCCAGGAGATGACTCACTCTCTCCCTGAAGCCCAAAACATCTGAGTCTGATTCAGAGTTTGGAAAATGAAGTGCAGCCCTTCCATATCCTGCTCTGTAACTCCCTCCCAAACCAGGTTCACCTCTGTGAAAAACAGGAGCCTCGGGCAGACTGTTACTCACGGCATCGGGTGGCAGGGCAGGTTGAGAAAGTGGTTAAAAAAGCATACGGGATCCTGGGCTTTATAAATAGAGGCATAGAGTACAAAAGTATGGAAGTCATGATGAGCCTTTATAAAACACTGGTTCGACCACAACTGGAGTATTGTGTCCAATTCTGGGCACCGCACTTCAGGAAAGATGTGAAGGCCTTAGAGAGGGTGCAGAAGAGATTTACTGGAATGATTCCAGGGATGAGGGACTTTAGTTACGTGGATAGACTGGAGAAGCTGGGGTTGTTCTCCCTGGAAGAGAGACGGTTGCGAGGAGATTTGATAGAGTTGGTAGGGGGGAACAAGGGGAGGGGGGCTTGGGGTGCACCGCTCTCTCAGGGCTCCTCGTGCCTCAGTGTGTGGGAGAGGGGGAGAGGGAGAGGAGGGAGAGGGGAGGGGGGCCGAGCTCTCTCAGGCCTCAGGGCTCCTCGTGCCTCAGTGTGTGGGAGAGGGGGAGGGGGAGATGGAGAGGGAGAGGGGAGGGGGGCCGAGCTCTCTCAGGCCTCAGGGCTCCTCGTGCCTCAGTGTGTGGGAGAGGGAGAGGGGAGGGGGGCCGAGCTCTCTCAGGCCTCAGCGCTCCTCGTGCCTCAGTGAGAGGGAGAGGGGAGGGGGGCCGAGCTCTCTCAGGCCTCAGGGCTCCTCGTGCCTCAGTGTGTGGGAGAGGGTGAGGGGAGGGGGGCCGAGCTCTCTCAGGGCTCCTCGTGCCTCAGTGTGTGGGAGAGGGAGAGGGGAGGGGGGGCCGAGCTCTCTCAGGGCTCCTCGTGCCTCAGTGTGTGGGAGAGGGAGAGGGGAGGGGGGGCCGAGCTCTCTCAGGGCTCCTCGTGCCTCAGTGTGTGGGAGAGGGAAAGGGGAGGGGGGGCCGAGCTCTCTCAGGGCTCCTCGTGCCTCAGTGTGTGGGAGAGGGAGAGGGGAGGGGGGCCGAGCTCTCTCAGGGCTCCTCGTGCCTCAGTGTGTGGGAGAGGGAGAGGGGAGGGGGGCCGAGCTCTCTCAGGGCTCCTCGTGCCTCAGTGTGTGGGAGAGGGAGAGGGGAGGGGGGGCCGAGCTCTCTCAGGGCTCCTCGTGCCTCAGTGTGTGGGAGAGGGAGAGGGGAGGGGGGCCGAGCTCTCTCAGGGCTCCTCGTGCCTCAGTGTGTGGGAGAGGGAGAGGGGAGGGGGGCCGAGCTCTCTCAGGGCTCCTCGTGCCTCAGTGTGTGGGATAGGGGATGGGGGAGAGGGGAGGGGGGCCGAGCTCGCTCAGGCCTCAGTGCTCCTCGTGCCTCAGTGTGTGGGAGAGGGGGAGAGGGAGAGGGAGAGGGGAGGGGGGCCGAGCTCTCTCAGGGCTCCTCGTGCCTCAGTGTGTGGGAGAGGGGGAGAGGGAGAGGGGCCGAGCTCTCTCAGGGCTCCTCGTGCCTCAGTGAGGGGGAGAGGGAGAGGGGCCGAGCTCTCTCAGGGCTCCTCGTGCCTCAGTGTGTGGGAGAGGGGGAGAGGGAGAGAGGGAGAGGGGCCGAGCTCTCTCAGGGCTCCTCGTGCCTCAGTGTGTGGGAGAGGGGGAGAGGGGGAGAGGGAGAGGGGAGGGGGGCCGAGCTTTCTCAGGGCTCCTCGTGCCTCAGTGTGTGGGAGAGGGGGAGAGGGAGAGAGGGAGAGGGGAGGGGGGCCGAGCTTTCTCAGGGCTCCTCGTGCCTCAGTGTGTGGGAGAGGGAGAGAGGGAGAGGGGCCGAGCTCTCTCAGGGCTCCTCGTGCCTCAGTGTGTGGGCCAGTGTTGGGGAGGGAGGGGTGGTCCTATTGGTTGCTGGGAGCTGTGTGTGGTTTTTAATCCCCTGGTCCTGCAGGCTGACTGACCCCCCTGACCTCTGCTGATGACCCCCTGACCCATGCTGATGAGCCCTGCCGTTGACCTGTGACCTGGTTTGACCCCTTCCAATCTCTCCCCCAGAGTGAAGTTGCTGTGCGATGTTAATGGGAGTATCTGCCCGACTACACAAAGAGCGGTTAAAGCAGGAAGGGATGGGGACCCACGCGCAAGCCCTCAAGTTCCTGAACCAAGACTACATCGGCCTAAAGCAGGACTGTCTGGAGAACGGCTCCCTCTTCGAAGACCCACAGTTCCCGGCTGTTCCCACCTCCATCGGATTCAAGGAGCTCGCACCTCACTCCTCCAAAACTCGTGGGATTACCTGGAAGAGACCGACGGTGAGCAGATCGGAGAGCCTCACCGTAACTCCTCCCTCCAACTGCCCATCTCCCCTCCCTCGCCCCACGGAGAGAGACGTCTCTCCCCCTCTCCCCAGACAGGCTCAAATGCACGGAGTATAAGGAATAAATTAAATGAACTCCAGGTTCAAATTCAAATTGGAGGGTATGACATGATAGCTATTTCTGAGACATGGCTGCAGGATGGTCAGGATTGGGAACTAAATATACCAGGTTATAAGGTCTACAGGAGAGACAGGGAAAATGGAAGAGGGGGAGGAGTAGCCTTAGTGATTAGAGATGAAATCACTTCAATGATAAAGGGGGATATAACGAGAGGTAAGCAGCCAACAGAGACCTTATGGGTTGAATTGAGAAATAGGAAAGGATCTAAGACTATAGTGGGAGTTGTGTCTCGGAGCCCTGTTTGAAAGGGAAAGAAGTGAATCAGCTGCTAAGATTCTAGACTTGGGTAAGGCCGACTTCAATGGGATGAGACAGAGACTGTCCACAGTAAACTGGGCAAATCTGTTAATGGGTAAAACGACCGTTGATCAGTGGGAAATGTTTAAAGAAACATTTAACGTGATACAGAATCGGTTTATACCCCTGAGGGGCAAGAACTCTACTTGCCAAAAAAAACAGCCATGGACAACTAAAGAGGTAAGGGACAGTATAAGACATAAGGAAAGGGCATACAAAAAGGCAAAAAATGGCACAGATCCTGGCGAATGGGAAAGATACAAAGATCAACAAAGGGTCACAAAACAGATAGTAAGAGCTACAAAAAGAGAGTATGAAAAGTAACTTGCAAGGGATATCAAAACCAATACGAAGAACTTTTATAGTTATATTAGGAAAAAGAGGGTGGTCAGGAGCAGTGTTGGCCCCTTAAAAACTGAAAGTGGGGATACTGTCATTGACAATGGGGAAATGGCGGACATGTTGAACAATTACTTTGCGTCAGTATTTACAGTAGAAAAAGAGGATAGCATGCCGGAAATCCCAAGAAAACTAATATTGAATCAGGGACAGGGACTCGATAAAATTAACATAAGTAAAGCAACAGTAATGAAGAAAATAATAGCACTAAAGAGTGACAAATCCCCAGGACCAGATGGTTTCCATCCCAGGGTTTTAAAGGAAGTAGGTGAGCACATTGCAGATGCCCGAACTAATCTTTCAAAGTTCTCTAGATTCAGGAACTGTCCCTCTAGATTGGAAAACTGCACATGTCACTCTGCTTTTTAAGAAAGGAGAGAGAGGGAAACCAGGGAATTATAGACCAGTTAGCCTAACATCTGTTGTGGGGAAAATGCTGGAGTCTATAATTAAGGATAGGGTGACTGAACACCTCGAGAATTTTCAGATAATCAGAGAGAGCCAGCATGGATTTGTGAAAGGTAGGTGAATGGATGTTATTTATATGGACTTCCAGAAGGCATTTGATAAGGTCCCACATAAGAGACTGTTTGCTAAGATAGAAGCCCATGGAATCGAGGGAAAAGTACGGACTTGGTTAGGAAGTTGGCTGAGCGAAAGGCGACAGAGAGTAGGGATAATGGGAAGGTACTCACATTGGCAGGATGTGATTCGTGGAGTCCCGCAGGGATCTGTCTTGGGGCCTCAATTATTCACAATATTTATTAACGACTTAGATGAAGGCATAGAAAGTCTCATATCGAAGTTTGCCGATGACACAAAGATTGGTGGCATTGTAAGCAGTGTCGATGAAAACATAAAATTACAAAGCGATATTGATAGATTAGGTGAATGGGCAAAACTGTGGCAAATGGAATTCAATGTGGACAAATGTAAGGTCATCCACTCTGGATCAAAAAAGGATAGAACAGGGTACTTTCTAAATGGTAAAAGGTTAAAAACAGTGGATGTCCAAAGGGACTTAGGGGTTCAGGTCCACAGATCATTGAAGTGTCATGAACAGGTGCAGAAAATAATCAAGAAGGCTAATGGAATGCTGGCCTTTATATCGAGAGGACTGGAATACAAGGGGGCAGAAGTTATGCTGCAGCTATACAAAACCCTGGTTAGACCGCACCTGGAGTACTGAGAGCAGTTCTGGGCACCGCACCTTCGGAAGGACATGTTGGCCTTGGAGGGAGCGCAGTGTAGGTTTACTAGAATGATACCCGGACTTCAAGGGTTAAGTTACGAGGAGAGATTACACAAATTGGGGTTGTATTCTCTGGAGTTTCGAAGGTTAAGGGGTGATCTGATCGAAGTTTATAAGATATTAAGGGGAACAGATAGGGTGGATAGAGAGAAACTATTTCCGCTGGTTGGGGATTCTAGGAGTAGGGGGCACAGTCTAAAAATTAGAGCCAGACCTTTCAGGAGTGAGATTAGAAAACATTTCTACACACAAAGGGTGGTAGAAGTTTGGAATTCTCTTCCACAAACGGCAATTGATGCGAGCTCAATTGCTAAATTTAAATCTGAGATAGATAGCTTTTTGGCAATCAAAGGTATTAAGGGATATGGGCCAAAGGCAGGTATATGGAGTTAGATCACAGATCAGCCATGATCTTATCAAATGGCGGAGCAGGCACGAGGGGCTGAATGGCCTACTCCTGTTCCTATGTTCTCCCCAGGCGCGCTCCCTCGCTCTCTCTCCCCAGGCACGCTCCCTCGCCCTCCCTCCCCAGGCGCGTTCCCTCGCCCTCCCTCCCCCAGGCGCGCTCCCTCGCCCTCCCTCCCCAGGCGCGCTCCCTCGCCCTCCCTCCCCAGGCGCGCTCCCTCGCCCTCCCTCCCCAGGCGCGCTCCCTCGCCCTCCCTCCCCAGGCGCGCTCCCTCGCCCTCCCTCCCCAGGCGCGCTCCCTCGCCCTCCCTCCCCAGGCGCGCTCCCTCGCCCTCCCTCCCCAGGCGCGCTCCCTCGCCCTCCCTCCCCAGGCGCGCTCCCTCGCCCTCCCTCCCCAGGCGCGCTCCCTCGCCCTCCCTCCCCAGGCGCGCTCCCTCGCCCTCCCTCCCCAGGCGCGCTCCCTCGCCCTCCCTCCCCAGGCGCGCTCCCTCGCCCTCCCTCCCCAGGCGCGCTCCCTCGCCCTCCCTCCCCAGGCGCGCTCCCTCGCCCTCCCTCCCCAGGCGCGCTCCCTCGCCCTCCCTCCCCAGGCGCGCTCCCTCGCCCTCCCTCCCCAGGCGCGCTCCCTCGCCCTCCCTCCCCAGGCGCGCTCCCTCGCCCTCCCTCCCCAGGCGCGCTCCCTCGCCCTCCCTCCCCAGGCGCGCTCCCTCGCCCTCCCTCCCCAGGCGCGCTCCCTCGCCCTCCCTCCCCAGGCGCGCTCCCTCGCCCTCCCTCCCCAGGCGCGCTCCCTCGCCCTCCCTCCCCAGGCGCGCTCCCTCGCCCTCCCTCCCCAGGCGCGCTCCCTCGCCCTCCCTCCCCAGGCGCGCTCCCTCGCCCTCCCTCCCCAGGCGCGCTCCCTCGCCCTCCCTCCCCAGGCGCGCTCCCTCGCCCTCCCTCCCCAGGCGCGCTCCCTCGCCCTCCCTCCCCAGGCGCGCTCCCTCGCCCTCCCTCCCCAGGCGCGCTCCCTCGCCCTCCCTCCCCAGGCGCGCTCCCTCGCCCTCCCTCCCCAGGCGCGCTCCCTCGCCCTCCCTCCCCAGGCGCGCTCCCTCGCCCTCCCTCCCCAGGCGCGCTCCCTCGCCCTCCCTCCCCAGGCGCGCTCCCTCGCCCTCCCTCCCCAGGCGCGCTCCCTCGCCCTCCCTCCCCAGGCGCGCTCCCTCGCCCTCCCTCCCCAGGCGCGCTCCCTCGCCCTCCCTCCCCAGGCGCGCTCCCTCGCCCTCCCTCCCCAGGCGCGCTCCCTCGCCCTCCCTCCCCAGGCGCGCTCCCTCGCCCTCCCTCCCCAGGCGCGCTCCCTCGCCCTCCCTCCCCAGGCGCGCTCCCTCGCCCTCCCTCCCCAGGCGCGCTCCCTCGCCCTCCCTCCCCAGGCGCGCTCCCTCGCCCTCCCTCCCCAGGCGCGCTCCCTCGCCCTCCCTCCCCAGGCGCGCTCCCTCGCCCTCCCTCCCCAGGCGCGCTCCCTCGCCCTCCCTCCCCAGGCGCGCTCCCTCGCCCTCCCTCCCCAGGCGCGCTCCCTCGCCCTCCCTCCCCAGGCGCGCTCCCTCGCCCTCCCTCCCCAGGCGCGCTCCCTCGCCCTCCCTCCCCAGGCGCGCTCCCTCGCCCTCCCTCCCCAGGCGCGCTCCCTCGCCCTCCCTCCCCAGGCGCGCTCCCTCGCCCTCCCTCCCCAGGCGCGCTCCCTCGCCCTCCCTCCCCAGGCGCGCTCCCTCGCCCTCCCTCCCCAGGCGCGCTCCCTCGCCCTCCCTCCCCAGGCGCGCTCCCTCGCCCTCCCTCTCCGCCTCTCTCTCCTCCTTTAAGACACTCCTTAAAACCTACCTCTTTGACCGAGCTTTTGGTCACCTGTCATAATATCCCCTAATGTGGCTCGGTGTCAAATTTTGTTTGATAATCGCTCCTGTGAAGCACCTTGGGACGTTATACGACGTTAAAGGCGCTATATAAATGCAAGTTGTTGTTGCTGTTAACATAACTTCTCTGCTTTTCAATTCGATCCCTCTAGAAATGAACCCCAGTGTTTCATTTGCCTTTTTATGGCCTTAATAACCTGTGTCGCTACTTTTAGTGATTTGTGTATCTGTGCCCCCAGGAAAATAGGAACTGGATAAGTACTTGAAGGGAAACATAGAAAGGTTACAGCACGGAAGGAGGCCATTCAATCCATCGAGTCCGTGCCGGCTCTCTGTAAGAGCAATCCAGCCAGTCCCACTCCCCCGCCCTTTCCCCGTAGCCCTGCAAATTTTTTCCTTTCAAGTACTTATCCAGTTCCCTTTTGAAGGCCATGATTGAATCTGCCTCCACCACCCCCTCGGGCAGTGCATTCCAGATCCTAACCACTCGCTGGGTAAAAAAGTTTTTCCTCATGTCACCTTTGGTTCTTTTGCCAATCACCTTAAATCTATGTCCTCCTGTTCTTGACCCTTCCACCAATGGGAACAGTTTCTCTCTCTCTACTCTGTCTGGACCCTTCATGATTTTGAATACCTCGATCAAATCTCCTCGCAACCGTCTCTGTTCCAAGGAGAACAACCCCAGCTTCTCCAGTCTATCCACGTAACTAAAGTCCCTCATCCCTGGAATCATTCTAGTAAATCTCTTCTGCACCCTCTCTAAGGCCTTCACATCTTTCCTAAAGTGCGGTGCCCAGAACTGGACACAATACTCCAGTTGTGGTCGAACCAGTGTTTTATAAAGGTTCATCATGACTTCCTTGCTTTTGTACTCTCTGCCTCTATTTATAAAGCCCAGGATCTCTTTTGCTTTTTTAACCGCTTTCTCAACCTGCCCTGCCACCTTAAGTGATTTGTGTACATATACCCCCAGATCTCTCTGTTCCTGTACCCCCTTTTAGAATTGTGCCCTCTAGTTTATATTGCCTCTCCTCGTTCTTCCTACTGAAATGTATCACTTCCCATTTTTCTGCGTTAAATTTCATCTGCCACGTGTCCGCCCATTCCACCAGCCTGTCTATATCCTCTTGAAGTCTATCACTATCCTCCTCACTGTTTACTACACTTCCAAGTTTTGTGTCATCTGCAAATTTTGAAATTGTGCCCTGTACACCCAAGTCGAAGTCATTAATATATATCAAGAAAAGCAGTGGTCCCAGCACTGACCCCTGGGGAACACCACTGTACACCTCCCTCCAGTCCGAAAAACAACCGTTCACCACTACTCTCTGTTTCCTGTCCCTTAGCCAATTCTGTATCCATGTTGCTACTGCCCCCTTTATTCCATGGGCCGCAATCTTGATGATAAGCCGACCGTGCGGCACTTTATCAAACGCCTTTTGAAAGTCCATATACACCACATCAACTGCATTACCCTCATCGACCCTCTCTGTTACCTCATCAAAAAACTCCATCAGGTTAGTTAAACACGATTTGCCTTTAACAAATCCGTGCTGGCTTTCCCTAATGAATCCACACTCGTCCAAGTGACTGTTAATTCTGTCCCGGATTATCGTTTCTAAAAGTTTCCCCACCACTGAGGTTAAACTGACTGGCCTGTAGTTGCTGGGTTTATCCTTGCACCCTTTTTTGAACAAGGGTGTAACGAAAGTTTACCAGACTGATTCCTGGGATGGCAGGACTGATGTATGAGGAGAGATTGGGTCGACTAGGCCAATATTCATTGGAGTTTCAAAGAATGAGGGGTGATCTCATTGAAACATATAAAATTCTAACGGGACTAGACAGACTAGATGCAGGGAGGATGTTCCCGATGGCTGGGGAGTCCAGAACCAGGGGTCACAGTCTCAGGATACGGGGTATGCCATTTAGAACCGAGATGAGGAGAAATTTCTTCACTCAGAGGGTGGTGAACCTGTGGAATTCTCTACCACAGAAGGCAGTGGAAACCAAGTCATTGGATGTGTTCAAGAAGGAGATAGATATATTTCTTAATGCTGAAGGGATCAAGGGATATTGGGAAAAAGCGGGAACAGGGTACTGAGTTAGACGATCAGCCATGATCATTTTGAATGGTGGAGCAGGCTCGAAGGGCCGAATGGCCTACTCTTGCTCCTATTTTCTATGTTTCTATTTACAATTCTCCAGTCCTCTGGCACCACCCCCGTATCTACGGATATTTGGAAGATTATGGCCAGTACCTCCGCAATTTCCACCCTTACTTCCCTCAGCAACCTCGGATGCATCCCATCCGGACCGGGTGACTTATCTACTTTAAGTACAGCTGGACTTTCCAGTACCTCCTCTTTATCAATTTTTAGCCCATCTAGTATCTCAACTATATCTTTCTTTACTGAGACTCTGGCAGCATCTTCTCCCTTGGTAAAGACAGATGCAAAGTACTCATTTAGTACCTCGGCCATGCCCTCTGCCTCCATGAGTAGATCTCCTTTATGGTCCCTAATCGGCCCCACCCCTCCTCTTACTCCTGTTTACTGTTTACATGCCTGTGGAAGACTTTTCGATTCCCTTTTATGTTCCCGCCAGTCTATTCTCATACTCTCTCTTTGCCCCTCTTATTTCCTTTTTCACTTCCCCTCTGAACTTTCTATATTCTGCCTGGTTCTCACTTGTATTATCAACCTGACATCTATCATACGCCCCCCTTTTCTGTTTCATCTTACTCTCTATCTCTTTTGTCATCCAGGGAGCTCTGGCTTTAGTTTCCCGACCTTTCCCCCTCGTGGGAATGTACCTAGACTGTACCCGAACCATCTCCTCCTTCAAGGCCGCCCACTGTTCAATTACAGTTTTGCCTGCCAATCTTTGATTCCAATTTACCCGGGCCAGATCTGTTCTCATCCCACTGAAATCGGCCCTCCTCCAATTGAGTATTTTTACTTTAGAGTGGTCCGTGTTCTTTTCCACAGCTATTCTAAACCTTATGATAATATGATCACTGCTCCCTAAATGGTCCCCCACTGACACTTGCTCCACTTGGCCCACCTCATTCCCCAGAACCAGATCCAGCAATGCCTCCTTCCTCGTTGGGCCTGAAACACACTGGTTAACGTAATGATTCTATGATTCTCCCCGTGTCCTGGTACCAATATTTATCCCTCATAGAATTATTGAAAATTGATGGGACAGAAGGAGGCCATTCGGCCCATCGTGTCCGCTCCTGCTGAGAAACGAGCCCCCCAGCCTGATCCCACTTTCCCTCACTCGGTCCGTACCCTGCGGGTCACGGCTCTTCAGGTGAACATCCAGGTATTTTTTTAAATGAGTTGAGGGTTTCTGCCTCTCCCACCCTCTCAGGCAGTGAGTTCCAGACCCCCACCACCCTCTGGGGGAAAACATTTCTCCTCAGCTCCCCTCTAATCCTTCCACCAATCACTTTAAATCTATGCCCCCTGGTTATTGACCCCTCGCTAAGGGAAATATGTCCTTCCTATCCACTCTATCTCGGCCACTCATAATTTTATACACCTCAATTAAATCTCCCCTCAGCCTCCTCTGTTCCAAGGAAAACAACCCCAGCCGATCCAATCTTTCCTCATCGCTAAAATTCTCCAGACCTGGCAACATCCTCATAAATCTCCTCTGCACCCTCTCGAGTGCAATCACATCCTTCCTGTAATGTGGTGACCAGAACTGTACACAGTACTCAAGCTGTGGCCTAACTAGTGTTTTATACAGTTCCAGCATAACCTCCCTGCTCTTATATTCGATGCCTTGGCTAATAAAGGAAAGTATTCCATATGCCTTCTTAACCACCTTAACTACCTGTCCTGCTACCTTCAGGGATCTGTGGACATGCACTCCAAGGTCCCTCACTTCCTCTACACCTCTCAGTATCCTCCCATTTATTGTGTATTCCCTTGCCTTGTTTGCTCTCCCCAAATGCATTACCTCACACTTCTCTGGATTGAATTCCATTTGCCACTTTTCTGCCCACCTGACCAGTCCATTGATATCTTCCTGCAGTCCACAGCTTTCCTCCTCACTATCAACCACACGGCCCATCTTTGTATCATCTGCAAACTTCATAATCATGCCCCCTACATTTAAATCCAAATCATTAATATAAACCACAAAAAGCAAGGGACCGAGTACTGAGCCCTGCGGATTCCCACTGGAAACATCCTTCAACCAAAAACACCCGTCGACCATTACCCTTTGTTTCCTGCCACTGAGCCAATTTTGGATCCAATTTGCCACTTTCCCTTGGATCCTTTCATTACTTTTTTGACCAGTCTGCCATGTGGGACCTTGTCAAAAGCCTTGCTAAAATCCATGTAGACTACATCAAACGCACGACCCTCATCGATCCTCCTCGTCACCTCCTCAAAAAATTCAATCAAGTTAGTCAGACACGACCTTCCCTTAACAAATCCATGCTGACTGTCCTTGATTACTCCGTGCCTTTCCAAGTGACGGTTTATCCTGTCCCTCAGAATTGATTCCAATAATTTGCCCACCACCGAGGTTAGACTGACTGGCCTGTAATTACTCGGTCTATCCCTTTCTCCCTTTTTAAACAACGGTACAATGTTCGCAGTCCTCCAATCCTCCGGCACCACGCCTGTATCCAGTGAGGATTGGAAAATGATGGTCAGAGCCTCCGCTATTTCCTCCCTGGCTTCTCTTAACAGCCTGGGATACATTTCATCCGGGCCTGGTGATTTATCCACTTTCAAAGATGCTAATCCCCTTAATACTTCCTCTCTCACTATGTTTATCCCGTCCAATATTTCACACTCCTCCTCCTGAACTACAATCTCTGCATCATCCCTCTCCTTTGTGAAGACAGATGCAAAGTATTCATTAAGAACCATCCCCACATCTTCCGCCTCCACACATAGGTCACCTTTTTGGTCTCTAATAGGCCCTACTCTTTCCTTAGTTATCCTCTTGCTCTTTATGTATTTTTGGGTTTTCCTTGATTTTCCTTGCCAGTATTTTTTCATTCCCTCTCTTTGTTTTCCTAATTTCCTGTTTAATTTCACCCCTGCACTTTCTATCCTCCTCTCGGCTTTCTGCCGTATTGAGCTCTCGGTGTCTGACATAAGCTTCCTTTTTTTACCTTATCTTACCCTGAATGCTCCTTGTCATCCAGGGGGCTCTAGAATTGTCAGTCCCACCCTCAACCAACATCATTGAAACAGATGACCTGGTCATTTGTCACTTTGCTGTTTGTGGGATCTTGCTGTGAGCGAATTGGCTGCTGTGTTTCCCACATCACAACAGTGACGACAGTTCAGAAAAGAGTTGTTAATTGGCTGTGAAACGCTTTGGGAGGTCCTGAGCTGGTGACAGGCAGTCTGGAAATCCAAGTTGCTGATCTGCATTTCCCTCTTTCTCCACAGGAAATTGCTGCCGACCCTCAGTTTATTCTTGGTGGAGCATCTCGAACAGACGTATGTCAGGGAGCGCTCGGTGAGTCGTGGGAAACCAGGCTGGTGTGAACTCTCTGTTAGATTATCTAATCTGCCCCGGGAGTGTTTGATGGGACAGTGTCGAGGGAGCTTTACTCTGTATCTAACCCTGTACCTGCCCTGGGAGTGTTTGACGGGACAGTGTCGAGGGAGCTTTACTCTGTATCTAACCCTGTACCTGCCCTGGGAGTGTTTGATGGGACAGTGTAGAGGGAGCTTTACTCTGTATCTAACCCTGTACCTGCCCTGGGAGTGTTTGATGGGACAGTGTAGAGGGAGCTTTACTCTGTATCTAACCCTGTACCTGCCCTGGGAGTGTTTGATGGGACAGTGTAGAGGGAGCTTTACTCTGTATCTAACCCTGTACCTGACCCTGGGAGTGTTTGATGGGACAGTGTGGAGGGAGCTTTACTCTGTATCTAACCCTGTACCTGCCCTGGGAGTGTTTGATAGGACAGTGTAGAGGGAGCTTTACTCTGTATCTAGCCCTGTACCTGCCCTGGGAGTGTTTGACGGGACAGCGTAGAGGGAGCTTTACTCTGTATCTAACCCTGTACCTGCCCTGGGAGTGTTTGATGGGACAGTGTAGAGGGAGCTTTACTCTGTATCTAACCCTGTACCTGCCCTGGGAGTGTTTGATGGGACAGTGTAGAGGGAGCTTTACTCTGTATCTAACCCTGTACCTGACCCTGGGAGTGTTTGATGGGACAGTGTAGAGGGAGCTTTACTCTGTATCTAACCCTGTACCTGACGCTGGGAGTGTTTGATGGGACAGTGTAGAGGGAGCTTTACTCTGTATCTAACCCTGTACCTGACCCTGGGAGTGTTTGATGGGACAGTGCAGAGGGAGCTTTACTCTGTATCTAACCCTGTACCTGCCCTGGGAGTGTTTGACGGGACAGTGTAGAGGGAGCTTTACTCTGTATCTAACCCTGTACCTGCCCTGGGAGTGTTTGATGGGACAGTGTAGAGGGAGCTTTACTCTGTATCTAACCCTGTACCTGACCCTGGG
The DNA here is from genome assembly GCF_035084215.1 of Heptranchias perlo. NCBI lineage: Eukaryota > Metazoa > Chordata > Chondrichthyes > Hexanchiformes > Hexanchidae > Heptranchias > Heptranchias perlo. The sequence goes on from NW_027138690.1 coordinate 28,084, forward strand.
AGTGTTTGATGGGACAGTGCAGAGGGAGCTTTACTCTGTATCTAACCCTGTACCTGACCCTGGGAGTGTTTGACGGGACAGTGTGGAGGGAGCTTTACTCTGTATCTAACCCTGTACCTGACCCTGGGAGTGTTTGATGGGACAGTGTAGAGGGAGCTTTACTCTGTATCTAACCCTGTACCTGACCCTGGGAGTGTTTGATGGGACAGTGTAGAGGGAGCTTTACTCTGTATCTAACCCTGTACCTGACCCTGGGAGTGTTTGATGGGACAGTGCAGAGGGAGCTTTACTCTGTATCTAACCCTGTACCTGACCCTGGGAGTGTTTGACGGGACAGTGTGGAGGGAGCTTTACTCTGTATCTAACCCTGTACCTGACCCTGGGAGTGTTTGATGGGACAGTGTAGAGGGAGCTTTACTCTGTATCTAACCCTGTACCTGCCCTGGGAGTGTTTGATGGGACAGTGTAGAGGGAGCTTTACTCTGTATCTAACCCTGTACCTGACCCTGGGAGTGTTTGATGGGACAGTGTAGAGGGAGCTTTACTCTGTATCTAACCCTGTACCTGCCCTGGGAGTGTTTGATGGGACAGTGTAGAGGGAGCTTTACTCTGTATCTAACCCTGTACCTGCCCTGGGAGTGTTTGATGGGACAGTGTAGAGGGAGCTTTACTCTGTATCTAGCCCTGTACCTGACCCTGGGAGTGTTTGATGGGACAGTGTAGAGGGAGCTTTACTCTGTATCTAACCCTGTACCTGCCCTGGGAGTGTTTGATGGGACAGTGTCGAGGGATCTTTACTCTGTATCTAACCCTGTACCTGCCCTGGGAGTGTTTGATGGGACAGTGTAGAGGGAGCTTTACTCTGTATCTAACCCCTGCTGTACCTGCCCTGGGAGTGTTTGATGGGACAGTGTCGAGGGATCTTTACTCTGTATCTAACCCTGTACCTGACCCTGGGAGTGTTTGATGGGACAGTGTCGAGGGATCTTTACTCTGTATCTAACCCTGTACCTGCCCTGGGAGTGTTTGATGGGACAGTGTAGAGGGAGCTTTACTCTGTATCTAACCCTGTACCTGCCCTGGGAGTGTTTGATGGGACAGTGTCGAGGGATCTTTACTCTGTATCTAACCCTGTACCTGCCCTGGGAGTGTTTGATGGGACAGTGTAGAGGGAGCTTTACTCTGTATCTAACCCCTGCTGTACCTGCCCTGGGAGTGTTTGATGGGACAGTGTCGAGGGATCTTTACTCTGTATCTAACCCCTGCTGTACCTGCCCTGGGAGTGTTTGATGGGACAGTGTAGAGGGATCTTTACTCTGTATCTAACCCTGTACCTGCCCTGGGAGTGTTTGATGGGACAGTGTCGAGGGATCTTTCCTGGCCCGAGATCCCTGGGAATGGGGGGACGGTCCCTCCTGCTGGTCACCCCTGCCCCCCCCCCCACCTTCGTTGTCCATGACCCCACTGCTCACTGTTAATCCCTCAGGGCTCAGTTTGAATGCAGCCTGTCTCTGGCCCAGGACTCAGTTAAAGATTTAAACACAGCTGAGTGACCACATTCTGCTCCAGACTGTCCAGCTGGTTCATCGATTGTAGTAATGTGTCTGTCTCTCTCTCTCTGCCTCGGCCTCCGTCTGCCTCTCTCTTCCCCCCGGGAGACCCATCGTTTCAGCCTGTTCTTGCCCCATGGAACTTACTTCCTCCTATCTTGACTCTATTTTTTCTCCCCTTGTCCGGTCTCTTCCGACCTACATCCGCCACTCTTCTGACGCCCTCCGCCACTTTAACAGTTTCCAGTTCCCCGGCCCGAACCGTCTCCTTTTCACCATGGACGTCCAGTCCCTCCGCACCTCCCTCCCCCACCAGGGCGGCCTGTGGGCCCTCCGCTTCTTCCTTGAATGGAGGCCCAACCAGTCCTCATCCACCACCACCCTCCTCCTCCGCCTGGCTGAACTTGTTCTCACCTTGAACAACTTCTCCTTTGATCCCACTCACTTCCTCCAAATAAAAGGTGTTGCTATGGGAACCCGTATGGGTCCGAGCTATACCTGCCTTTTTGTGGGACTCAGGTCCCCTCCCTCACCTCTTTCTCCGGTACATTGATGACTGCCTTTTTGTGGGATACGTGGAACATTCCGAGTTCCAGTCCCACTCGGGTCCCCTCCCTCACCTCTTTCTCCGGTACATTGATGACTGTATCGGTGCCGTTTCCTGCTCTCGCCCCAAACTGGAAAATTTCATCAACTTTGCTTCCAATCTCCACCCTTCCCTCGGCTTCACATGGTCCGTCTCCGACTCTCCCCTTCCCTTCCTCGACTTCTCTATCTCCATTTTTTCTGGGGATAGGCTGTCAACCAATATCTATTATAAGCCCACCGACTCCCACAGCTACCTTGATTACACTTCCTCCCACCCCGCTTCCTGTAAGGACTCTATTCCCTTCTCCCAGTTTCTCAGTCTCAGTCACACCTGTTCTGACACCTTCCACACCAGTGCTTCCGATATGTCTTCCTTTTTCCTCAACTGAGGATTCCCCTCCACTGTAGTTGTCGGGGCCCTCGACCGTGTCCGTCCGATTTCCTGTACTTCTGCCCTCACTCCTTCCCTTCCCTTCCCTCCCAGAACCATGATCGGGACCCCCTTGTCCTCACCTTCCACCCCACCAGCCTCCACATTCAATGTATCATCCTCCGCCATTTCCGCCACCTCCAGCGCGATCCCACCGCCAAACACATCTTCCCCTCCCCTCCCCTTTCAGCATTCCGAAGGGACGGTTCCCTCGCGACACCCTGGTCCACTCTTCCATCACTCCCAACGCCCGCTCTCCTCCCCACGGCACCTTCCCGTTCGAGCACAGGAGACACAACACCTGCCCCTTCACCTCCTCCCTTCCCACCGTCCAGAGCCCCAAACACTCCTTCCAGGTGAAACAACGTGTACTTTGCTGCTCACGGTGCGGTCTCCTCTACATCGGGGAGACCAAACGCAGACTGGCTGATCGCTTTGCTGAACACCTCTGCTCTGTCCACAAGTGTGACCCTGACCTGCCGGTCACTCGCCGTTTTAATTCCCCGTCCCACTCCCACTCTGACCTCTCTGTCCTCGGCCTGTCCAATAAAGCTCAACGGAAGCTCGAGGAACAGAACCTCATCTTTCAATGAGGCACTTTACAACCTTCCGGACTCAACACTGGTTTCAATAACTTCAGATCAGAACCACTGCTCCCATTTTATTGGTCAGCAGGTGCTGGGAATGGTTCTGCTCCTTCTGATCAATCTTTTGTTTCTTCACCTGTCCCATTCCCACCCTCCTTGCCTTGCACCATCGTCCCTTTCATTATTTAATCACTCGTACCCTCGACCCGATCACACAGACCTTCCCTTTTGTTCCTTCCTCCCCCCCCCCCTTTCCCTGCCTCTGGACTTGTTTAAAAACTTTAACTCTTTACCATCTTCCAGTCCTGACCAAAGGTCTTTGACCTGAAACATTCCCTCTGTTTCTTTCTCCACAGACGCTGCCTCACTTGCTGAGGATTTCCAGCATTTTCTGCTTTTATCTCTCTCGATCTCTCTCTCCCGCTCCCCGTGCCCCCCTTCTCCCTCTCTTGCTTCCCCTCCAATTTAGAAAAGATAGGCAGAATGGAAAAGGAGGGTGTGTAGCCCTGATAATAAAGGGTGAGATACGGACTGTGGTGAGAAAGGATCTCGGCTCGGAGGATCAGGAAGTAGAATCAGTCTGGGTGGAAATAAGAAATAGCAAGGGGCAGAAAATAACTCGTGGGGTGCCGCAGGGCTCAGTGCTGGGGCCTCAACTATTTACAATATATATCAATGACTTGGATGAAGGAACAGAGTGTCTTGTGGCCAAATTTGCTGATGATACAAAGATAGGTGGAAAAGCAAGTTGTGATGAGGACACAAAGTGTCTGCAAAGGGATATTGACGGGTTAAGCGAATGGGCAGAAATTTGGGAGATGGAATATAATGTGGGAAAATGTGAAGTCATCCACTTTGGGAGGAAAAATAAAAAAGCAAAATATTATTTGAATGGAGAAATATTACAAAATGCTGCGGTACAGAGGGATCTGGGTGTCCTCGTACATGAAACACAAAAAGTCAACATGCAGGTGCAGCAGGTAATCCGGAAGGCAAACGGAATATTGGCCTTTATTTCTCGGGGGATGGAGTATAAAAGCAGGGAAGTCATGCTCCAACTGTACAGGGTGCTGGTGAGACCACACCTGGAGTACTGTGTACAGTTCAGGTGCCCTTATTTAAGGAAGGACATACTTGCATTGGAGGCAGTTCAGAGAAAGTTCACTCGGTTGATTCCGGGTATGGAAGGGTTGTCTTATGAGGAAAGATTGAACAGGTTGGGTCTATACTCATTGGAGTTTAGAAGAATGAGAGGAGATCTTATTGAAACAGACAAGATTCTGAGGGGACTCGCCGTTTTAATTCCCCGTCCCACTCCCAGATGCTGAGAGGATGTTACCCCTCATGGGGGAATCTAAAACTAGGGGCATAGTCTCAGAATAAGGGGTCGCCCGTTTAAGACGGAAATGAGGAGGAATTTCTTCTCCCAGAGGGTCGTGAATCTTTGGAATTCTTTACCCCAAAAAGCTGTGGAGGCTGTCATTGAATACATTCAAGGCTGAGTTAGAGAAATTTTTGATCAGCGAGGGAGTCAAAGGATATGGGGAAAGGGCGGGAAAGTGGAGTTGAGGTAAAAATCAGATCAACCTCGATCTCATTAAATGGCGGAGCAGGCTCGAGGGGCCGAATGGCCTCCTCCTGCTCCTATCTCTTATGGTCTTAAAACACTGGTGAGAGTAGTTTACAGGCCCCCTAATAGTAGCAATACCGTTGGACAGAGCATTAATCAAGAAATAATAGGAGCTTGTAACAGAGGTAATGCAATAATCGTGGGGGACTTTAATCTTCATATAGACTGGGCAAATCAAACCGGCAAAGGTAGTTTGGAGGATGAGTTCATGGAATGCATTCAAGACAGTTTCCTAGAACAATACGTCGTGGAACCAACCAGGAACAGGCTATTTTAGATCTTGTATTGTGTAATGAGACAGGGTTAATTAATAATCTCTCAGTAAGGGATCCTCTGGGGAAGAGTGATCATAATATGATAGAATTTCACATTGAGTTTGAGGGTGACGTACTTAAGTCAGAAGCCGGAGTCTTAAACTTAAAGCCAATTACGTAGGTATGAGGGGCGAGTTGTCAAAGGTAGATTGGGAAATTATAGGGTGTAATATTTCAATATTCTCAACAAATATACATTCCATTGAGAAATAAAAACTCCACGGGAAAAGTGATCCATCCATGGCTAACAAAAGAAGTTAAGGAGAGTATTAGATTAAAAGAAGAGGCTTATAATGTTGCCAAGAAGAGTAATGAGCCTGGGGATTGGGAGAGTTTCAGAAACCAGCAAAGGATGACCAAAAAATTGATAAAAAGGGAAAAAATAGAATATGAGAGTAAACTAGCAAGAAATATAAAACAGATTGTAAGAGTTTCTACAAGTGTGTAAAAAGGAAGAGAGTAGCAAAAGTAAACATTGGTCCAGTCGAGGCTGAGACAGGAGAAATTATAATGGGGAATCAGGAAATGGCAGAGACATTAAACAAATATTTTGAATCTGTCTTCACAGTAGAAGTCACAAAAAACAGACCAGAAATAGTGGGGAACCAAGGAGCTAATGAGAGTGAGGAACTTAAAACAATGAATATCAGTCGAGTAAAAGTATGAGACAAACTAATGGGACTAAAAGCCGACAAATCCCCTGGACCTGATGGCCTACATCCCAGGGTTCTAAAAGAGGTGGCTGCAGAGATAGTGGATGTGTTGGTTGTGATCTTCCAAAATCCCCGTGGATTGGAAGGTAGCAAATGTCACCCCGCTATTCAAGAAAGGAGGAGAGAGAAAACAGGGAATGACAGGCCAGTTAGCCTGGAAACAGGGAACTACAGGCCAGTTAGCCTGAAAACAGGGAACTACGGGCCAGTTAGCCTGAAAACAGGGAACGACGGGCCAGTTAGCCTGAAAACAGGGAACGACGGGCCAGTTAGCCTGAAAACAGGGAACGACGGGCCAGTTAGCCTGAAAACAGGGAACGACGGGCCAGTTAGCCTGGAAACAGGGAACTACGGGCCAGTTAGCCTGGAAACAGGGAACGACGGGCCAGTTAGCCTGAAAACAGGGAACGACGGGCCAGTTAGCCTGGAAACAGGGAACTACGGGCCAGTTAGCTTGAAAACAGGGAACTACGGGCCAGTTAGCCTGAAAACAGGGAACGACGGGCCAGTTAGCCTGAAAACAGGGAACTACGGGCCAGTTAGCCTGAAAACAGGGAACGACGGGCCAGTTAGCCTGAAAACAGGGAACGACGGGCCAGTTAGCCTGAAAACAGGGAACGACGGGCCAGTTAGCCTGGAAACAGGGAACTACGGGCCAGTTAGCCTGGAAACAGGGAACGACGGGCCAGTTAGCCTGAAAACAGGGAACGACGGGCCAGTTAGCCTGGAAACAGGGAACTACGGGCCAGTTAGCCTGAAAACAGGGAACGACGGGCCAGTTAGCCTGAAAACAGGGAACGACGGGCCAGTTAGCCTGAAAACAGGGAACTACAGGCCAGTTAGCCTGACATTAGTCGTCGGGAAAATGCTGGAATCCATTATTAAGGATGTGGTAACAGGACACTTAGAAAATCATAATATGATCAGGCAGAGTCAACATGGTTTTATGAAAGGGAAATCGTGTTTGACAAATTTATTAGAGTTTTTTGAGGGTGTAACTAGCAGGGTAGATAAAGGGGAACCAGTGGATGGAGTATATTTGGATTTTCAAAAGGCATTCGATAAGGTGCCACATAAAAGGTTGTTACACAAGATAAGGGCTCATGGGATTGGGGGTAATATATTAGCATGGATAGAGGATTGGTTAATGGACAGAAAACAGAGAGTAGAGATAAACGGGTCATTCTCAGGTTGTCAGGCTGTAACTAGTGGGGTACCACAAGGATCAGTGCTTGGGCCTCAGCTATTTACAATCTATATATTAATGACTTAGATGAAGGGACCGAGTGTAATGTATCCAAGTTTGCTGACGATACAAAGCTAGGTGGGAAAGTAAGCTGTGAGGAGGACACAAAGAGTCTGCAAAGGGATATAGACAGGTTAAGAGAGTGGGCAAGAAGGTGGCAGATGGAGTATAATGTGGGGAAATGTGAGGTTATTCACTTTGGTAGGAAGAATAGAAAAACGGAATATTTTTTAAATGGTGAGAAACTATTAAATGTTGGTGTTCAGAGAGATTTGGGTGTCCTCGTACAAGAAACACAAAAAGTTAACATGCAGGTACAGCAAGTAATTAGGAAATCAAATGGCATGTTGGCCTTTATTGCAGGGGGTTGGAGTACAAGAGTAAGGAAGTCTTACTACAATTACATAGGGCCTGGGTGAGACCTCACCTGGAGTACTGTGTACAGTTTTAGTCTCCTTATCTAAGGGAGGATATACTTGCCTTAGAGGCGGTGCAGAGAAGGTTCACTAGATTGATTCCTGGGATGAGAGGGTTGTCCTATGAGGAGAGATTGAGTAGAATGGGCCGATACTCTCTGGAGTTTAGAAGAATGAGAGGTGATCTCATTGAAACATATAACTGTAAAGAATCTTACAACACCAGGTTATAGTCCAAGAATTTTATTTGAAAATCACAAGCTTTCGGAGATTATCTCCTTCGTCAGGTGAGTGAGTCACCTGGTGTTGTAAGATTCTTTACATTTGTCAACCCCAGTCCATCACCGGCATCTCCACATCATGAAACATCTTAGATTCTGAGGGGGCTTGACAGGGTAAATGCTGAGAGATTGTTTCCCCTGGCTGGAGAGTCCAGAACTAGGGGGCATAGTCTCAGGATAAGGGGTCGGCCATTTAGGACTGAGATGAGGAGGAATTTCTTCACTCAGAGGGTTGTGAATCTTTGGAATTCTGCACCCCAGAGGGCTGTGGATGCTGAGTCATTGAGTATATTCAGGGCTGAGATGGATAGATTTTTGGACTCCAGGGGAATCAAGGGATATGGGGATTGGGCAGGAAAGTGGAGTTGAGGTTGAAGATCAGCCATGATCCGATTGAATGGTGGAGCAAGCTCGAGGGGCCGAATGGCCTACTCCTGCTCTTATTTCTTAGGTTCTCTCTCTCTCTATTTCTCTTTCTCTCTATTTCTCTTTCTCTCTCTCTCTTTCTCTCTCTCCCCCTCCCTGTTTCTCTCTCCCCCTCCCTGTTTCTCTCTCCCCCTCCCTGTTTCTCTCTCCCCCTCCCTGTTTCTCTCTCCCCCTCCCTGTTTCTCTCTCCCCCTCCCTGTTTCTCTCTCCCCCTCCCTGTTTCTCTCTCCCCCTCCCTGTTTCTCTCTCCCCCTCCCTGTTTCTCTCTCCCCCTCCCTGTTTCTCTCTCCCCCTCCCTGTTTCTCTCTCCCCCTCCCTGTTTCTCTCTCCCCCTCCCTGTTTCTCTCTCCCCCTCCCTGTTTCTCTCTCCCCCTCCCTGTTTCTCTCTCCCCCTCCCTGTTTCTCTCTCCCCCTCCCTGTTTCTCTCTCCCCCTCCCTGTCTCTCTCTCCCCCTCCCTGTCTCTCTCTCTCCCCCTCCCTCCCTGTCTCTCTCTCCCCCTCCCTCCCTGTCTCTCTCTCCCCCTCCCTCCTGTCTCTCTCTCCCCCTCCCTCCCTCCCCCCCTCCCTCCCCCCCTCCCTCCCTCCCCCCCTCCCTCCCTCCCCCCCTCCCTCCCTCCCTCCCCCCCCCCTCCCTCCCTCCCTCCCTGTCTCTCCCCCTCCCTCCCTGTCGAACATACATACGAAGATACGAATTAAGAGCAGGAGTAGGCCATTCGGCCCCTCGAGCCTGCTCCGCCATTTGATAAGATCATGGCTGATCTGATTGTGACCTCAACCCTACTTTCCCGTCTCCCTACTATAACCTTTGACCCCCTTGTTAATCAGGAATCTATCCAACTCAGCCTTAAAAATATTCACTGACCCTGCCTCCCCCGCTCTCTGGGGAAGGGAGTTCCACAGACTCACCACCCCCTGATGGAAAAAATTTCTCCTCATCTCCGTCTTAAATGGGAGACCCCTTATTTTTAAACTGTGGCCCCGAGTTCTAGTCTCTCCCACAAGGGGAAACATCCCCTCAGCATCTACCCCTTCTCGTCCCCTCAGGATCTTATATGTTTCAATAAGATCACCTCTCATTCTTCTAAACTCCAGTGTAAACAGGCCCAACTTGTCCAACCTTTCCTCATAAGATAACCCCCTCATCCCAGGAATCAGTCGAGTGAATCTTCTCTGAACCACCTCCAAAGCAATTATGTCCTTTCTTAAATAAGGAGACCAAAACTGCACACAGTATTCTAGATGTGGTCTCACCAATGCCCTGTACAACTGGAGCAAAACTCTCTCTCTCTCTCCCTCCCCCTCCCTCTGTGTCTCTCTCGACCTCCCTCTGCCTGTCTCTCCCTCCCCTCTGCCCCCTCTCCCCTTCCCCTCCCCTCTCCCCTTCCCCGCCCCTCTCCCCTTCCCCGCCCCTCTCCCCTTCCCCTTCCCCGCCCCTCTCCCCTTCCCCGCCCCTCTCCCCTTCCCCGCCCCTCTCCCCTTCCCCGCCCCTCTCCCCTTCCCCGCCCCTCTCCCCTTCCCCGCCCCTCTCCCCTTCCCCGCCCCTCTCCCCTTCCCCGCCCCTCTCCCCTTCCCCGCCCCTCTCCCCTTCCCCGCCCCTCTCCCCTTCCCCGCCCCTCTCCCCTTCCCCGCCCCTCTCCCCTTCCCCGCCCCTCTCCCCTTCCCCGCCCCTCTCGCCTTCCCCGCCCCCCTCCCCTTCCCCGCCCCCTCCCCTTCCCCGCCCCTCTCCCCTTCCCCGCCCCTCTCGCCTTCCCCGCCCCTCTCGCCTTCCCCGCCCCTCTCGCCTTCCCCGCCCCTCTCGCCTTCCCCGCCCCTCTCGCCTTCCCCGCCCCTCTCGCCTTCCCCGCCCCTCTCGCCTTCCCCGCCCCTCTCGCCTTA
>NW_027138691.1:0-37997 GCF_035084215.1 Heptranchias perlo
AGTCCTTAGTGCGTCACTTGCAAAAGTTAGGTTTTAAAATGGTGGGCAGAGGGGGGAAACGCCCTCCCTATGTTGTCTGCCTCTTGGTTCTGGCCCGCACCTCAGACTGTTGCTGTTGTCCAAATGAATGCACCTTGTGCTTTAGCTTTAGGCACCATCCAGAGTTCCTGCTTGGCTACTACTGAATGTGTCCCGTCCTCCAGCCTTAAGTACCATCCATCGTTCCTTCTTGGAACACTCCGACCGGTTTCGCCATCTTGCGGCTCATCAGGGAGCTACAAACAAACAGACCAAGTCCTTAGTGCGTCACTTGCAAAAGTTAGGTTTTAAAATGGTGGGCAGAGGGGGGAAACGCCCTCCCTATGTTGTCTGCCTCTTGGTTCTGGCCCGCACCTCAGACTGTTGCTGTTGTCCAAATGAATGCACCTTGTGCTTTAGCTTTAGGCACCATCCAGAGTTCCTGCTTGGCTACTACTGAATGTGTCCCGTCCTCCAGCCTTAAGTACCATCCATCGTTCCTTCTTGGAACACTCCGACCGGTTTCGCCATCTTGCGGCTCATCAGGGAGCTACAAACAAACAGACCAAGTCCTTAGTGCGTCACTTGCAAAAGTTAGGTTTTAAAATGGTGGGCAGAGGGGGGAAACGCCCTCCCTATGTTGTCTGCCTCTTGGTTCTGGCCCGCACCTCAGACTGTTGCTGTTGTCCAAATGAATGCACCTTGTGCTTTAGCTTTAGGCACCATCCAGAGTTCCTGCTTGGCTACTACTGAATGTGTCCCGTCCTCCAGCCTTAAGTACCATCCATCGTTCCTTCTTGGAACACTCCGACCGGTTTCGCCATCTTGCGGCTCATCAGGGAGCTACAAACAAACAGACCAAGTCCTTAGTGCGTCACTTGCAAAAGTTAGGTTTTAAAATGGTGGGCAGAGGGGGGAAACGCCCTCCCTATGTTGTCTGCCTCTTGGTTCTGGCCCGCACCTCAGACTGTTGCTGTTGTCCAAATGAATGCACCTTGTGCTTTAGCTTTAGGCACCATCCAGAGTTCCTGCTTGGCTACTACTGAATGTGTCCCGTCCTCCAGCCTTAAGTACCATCCATCGTTCCTTCTTGGAACACTCCGACCGGTTTCGCCATCTTGCGGCTCATCAGGGAGCTACAAACAAACAGACCAAGTCCTTAGTGCGTCACTTGCAAAAGTTAGGTTTTAAAATGGTGGGCAGAGGGGGGAAACGCCCTCCCTATGTTGTCTGCCTCTTGGTTCTGGCCCGCACCTCAGACTGTTGCTGTTGTCCAAATGAATGCACCTTGTGCTTTAGCTTTAGGCACCATCCAGAGTTCCTGCTTGGCTACTACTGAATGTGTCCCGTCCTCCAGCCTTAAGTACCATCCATCGTTCCTTCTTGGAACACTCCGACCGGTTTCGCCATCTTGCGGCTCATCAGGGAGCTACAAACAAACAGACCAAGTCCTTAGTGCGTCACTTGCAAAAGTTAGGTTTTAAAATGGTGGGCAGAGGGGGGAAACGCCCTCCCTATGTTGTCTGCCTCTTGGTTCTGGCCCGCACCTCAGACTGTTGCTGTTGTCCAAATGAATGCACCTTGTGCTTTAGCTTTAGGCACCATCCAGAGTTCCTGCTTGGCTACTACTGAATGTGTCCCGTCCTCCAGCCTTAAGTACCATCCATCGTTCCTTCTTGGAACACTCCGACCGGTTTCGCCATCTTGCGGCTCATCAGGGAGCTACAAACAAACAGACCAAGTCCTTAGTGCGTCACTTGCAAAAGTTAGGTTTTAAAATGGTGGGCAGAGGGGGGAAACGCCCTCCCTATGTTGTCTGCCTCTTGGTTCTGGCCCGCACCTCAGACTGTTGCTGTTGTCCAAATGAATGCTGCATTAGGGTTAGGGTTAGGGTTAGGGTTAGGGTTAGGGTTAGGGTTAGGGTTAGGGTTAGGGTTAGGGTTAGGGTTAGGGTTAGGGTTAGGGTTAGGGTTAGGGTTAGGGTTAGGGTTAGGGTTAGGGTTAGGGTTAGGGTTAGGGTTAGGGTTAGGGTTAGGGTTAGGGTTAGGGTTAGGGTTAGGGTTAGGGTTAGGGTTAGGGTTAGGGTTAGGGTTAGGGTTAGGGTTAGGGTTAGGGTTAGGGTTAGGGTTAGGGTTAGGGTTAGGGTTAGGGTTAGGGTTAGGGTTAGGGTTAGGGTTAGGGTTAGGGTTAGGGTTAGGGTTAGGGTTAGGGTTAGGGTTAGGGTTAGGGTTAGGGTTAGGGTTAGGGTTAGGGTTAGGGTTAGGGTTAGGGTTAGGGTTAGGGTTAGGGTTAGGGTTAGGGTTAGGGTTAGGGTTAGGGTTAGGGTTAGGGTTAGGGTTAGGGTTAGGGTTAGGGTTAGGGTTAGGGTTAGGGTTAGGGTTAGGGTTAGGGTTAGGGTTAGGGTTAGGGTTAGGGTTAGGGTTAGGGTTAGGGTTAGGGTTAGGGTTAGGGTTAGGGTTAGGGTTAGGGTTAGGGTTAGGGTTAGGGTTAGGGTTAGGGTTAGGGTTAGGGTTAGGGTTAGGGTTAGGGTTAGGGTTAGTGAATGCTGCATTAGGGTTAGGGTTAGGGTTAGGGTTAGGGTTAGGGTTAGGGTTAGGGTTAGGGTTAGGGTTAGGGTTAGGGTTAGGGTTAGGGTTAGGGTTAGGGTTAGGGTTAGGGTTAGGGTTAGGGTTAGGGTTAGGGTTAGGGTTAGGGTTAGGGTTAGGGTTAGGGTTAGGGTTAGGGTTAGGGTTAGGGTTAGGGTTAGGGTTAGGGTTAGGGTTAGGGTTAGGGTTAGGGTTAGGGTTAGGGTTAGGGTTAGGGTTAGGGTTAGGGTTAGGGTTAGGGTTAGGGTTAGGGTTAGGGTTAGGGTTAGGGTTAGGGTTAGGGTTAGGGTTAGGGTTAGGGTTAGGGTTAGGGTTAGGGTTAGGGTTAGGGTTAGGGTTAGGGTTAGGGTTAGGGTTAGGGTTAGGGTTAGGGTTAGGGTTAGGGTTAGGGTTAGGGTTAGGGTTAGGGTTAGGGTTAGGGTTAGGGTTAGGGTTAGGGTTAGGGTTAGGGTTAGGGTTAGGGTTAGGGTTAGGGTTAGGGTTAGGGTTAGGGTTAGGGTTAGGGTTAGGGTTAGGGTTAGGGTTAGGGTTAGGGTTAGGGTTAGGGTTAGGGTTAGGGTTAGGGTTAGGGTTAGGGTTAGGGTTAGGGTTAGGGTTAGGGTTAGGGTTAGGGTTAGGGTTAGGGTTAGGGTTAGGGTTAGGGTTAGGGTTAGGGTTAGGGTTAGGGTTAGGGTTAGGGTTAGGGTTAGGGTTAGGGTTAGGGTTAGGGTTAGGGTTAGGGTTAGGGTTAGGGTTAGGGTTAGGGTTAGGGTTAGGGTTAGGGTTAGGGTTAGGGTTAGGGTTAGGGTTAGGGTTAGGGTTAGTGATTAGGGTTAGGGTTAGGGTTAGGGTTAGGGTTAGGGTTAGGGTTAGGGTTAGGGTTAGGGTTAGGGTTAGGGTTAGGGTTAGGGTTAGGGTTAGGGTTAGGGTTAGGGTTAGGGTTAGGGTTAGGGTTAGGGTTAGGGTTAGGGTTAGGGTTAGGGTTAGGGTTAGGGTTAGGGTTAGGGTTAGGGTTAGGGTTAGGGTTAGGGTTAGGGTTAGGGTTAGGGTTAGGGTTAGGGTTAGGGTTAGGGTTAGGGTTAGGGTTAGGGTTAGGGTTAGGGTTAGGGTTAGGGTTAGGGTTAGGGTTAGGGTTAGGGTTAGGGTTAGGGTTAGGGTTAGGGTTAGGGTTAGGGTTAGGGTTAGGGTTAGGGTTAGGGTTAGGGTTAGGGTTAGGGTTAGGGTTAGGGTTAGGGTTAGGGTTAGGGTTAGGGTTAGGGTTAGGGTTAGGGTTAGGGTTAGGGTTAGGGTTAGGGTTAGGGTTAGGGTTAGGGTTAGGGTTAGGGTTAGGGTTAGGGTTAGGGTTAGGGTTAGGGTTAGGGTTAGGGTTAGGGTTAGGGTTAGGGTTAGGGTTAGGGTTAGGGTTAGGGTTAGGGTTAGGGTTAGGGTTAGGGTTAGGGTTAGGGTTAGGGTTAGGGTTAGGGTTAGGGTTAGGGTTAGGGTTAGGGTTAGGGTTAGGGTTAGGGTTAGGGTTAGGGTTAGGGTTAGGGTTAGGGTTAGGGTTAGGGTTAGGGTTAGGGTTAGGGTTAGGGTTAGGGTTAGGGTTAGGGTTAGGGTTAGGGTTAGGGTTAGGGTTAGGGTTAGGGTTAGGGTTAGGGTTAGGGTTAGGGTTAGGGTTAGGGTTAGGGTTAGGGTTAGGGTTAGGGTTAGGGTTAGGGTTAGGGTTAGGGTTAGGGTTAGGGTTAGGGTTAGGGTTAGGTTTTAAAATGGTGGGCAGAGGGGGGAAACGCCCTCCCTATGTTGTCTGCCTCTTGGTTCTGGCCCGCACCTCAGACTGTTGCTGTTGTCCAAATGAATGCACCTTGTGCTTTAGCTTTAGGCACCATCCAGAGTTCCTGCTTGGCTACTACTGAATGTGTCCCGTCCTCCAGCCTTAAGTACCATCCATCGTTCCTTCTTGGAACACTCCGACCGGTTTCGCCATCTTGCGGCTCATCAGGGAGCTACAAACAAACAGACCAAGTCCTTAGTGCGTCACTTGCAAAGGTTAGGTTTTAAAATGGTGGGCAGAGGGGGGAAACGCCCTCCCTATGTTGTCTGCCTCTTGGTTCTGGCCCGCACCTCAGACTGTTGCTGTTGTCCAAATGAATGCACCTTGTGCTTTAGCTTTAGGCACCATCCAGAGTTCCTGCTTGGCTACTACTGAATGTGTCCCGTCCTCCAGCCTTAAGTACCATCCATCGTTCCTTCTTGGAACACTCCGACCGGTTTCGCCATCTTGCGGCTCATCAGGGAGCTACAAACAAACAGACCAAGTCCTTAGTGCGTCACTTGCAAAGGTTAGGTTTTAAAATGGTGGGCAGAGGGGGGAAACGCCCTCCCTATGTTGTCTGCCTCTTGGTTCTGGCCCGCACCTCAGACTGTTGCTGTTGTCCAAATGAATGCACCTTGTGCTTTAGCTTTAGGCACCATCCAGAGTTCCTGCTTGGCTACTACTGAATGTGTCCCGTCCTCCAGCCTTAAGTACCATCCATCGTTCCTTCTTGGAACACTCCGACCGGTTTCGCCATCTTGCGGCTCATCAGGGAGCTACAAACAAACAGACCAAGTCCTTAGTGCGTCACTTGCAAAGGTTAGGTTTTAAAATGGTGGGCAGAGGGGGGAAACGCCCTCCCTATGTTGTCTGCCTCTTGGTTCTGGCCCGCACCTCAGACTGTTGCTGTTGTCCAAATGAATGCACCTTGTGCTTTAGCTTTAGGCACCATCCAGAGTTCCTGCTTGGCTACTACTGAATGTGTCCCGTCCTCCAGCCTTAAGTACCATCCATCGTTCCTTCTTGGAACACTCCGACCGGTTTCGCCATCTTGCGGCTCATCAGGGAGCTACAAACAAACAGACCAAGTCCTTAGTGCGTCACTTGCAAAGGTTAGGTTTTAAAATGGTGGGCAGAGGGGGGAAACGCCCTCCCTATGTTGTCTGCCTCTTGGTTCTGGCCCGCACCTCAGACTGTTGCTGTTGTCCAAATGAATGCACCTTGTGCTTTAGCTTTAGGCACCATCCAGAGTTCCTGCTTGGCTACTACTGAATGTGTCCCGTCCTCCAGCCTTAAGTACCATCCATCGTTCCTTCTTGGAACACTCCGACCGGTTTCGCCATCTTGCGGCTCATCAGGGAGCTACAAACAAACAGACCAAGTCCTTAGTGCGTCACTTGCAAAGGTTAGGTTTTAAAATGGTGGGCAGAGGGGGGAAACGCCCTCCCTATGTTGTCTGCCTCTTGGTTCTGGCCCGCACCTCAGACTGTTGCTGTTGTCCAAATGAATGCACCTTGTGCTTTAGCTTTAGGCACCATCCAGAGTTCCTGCTTGGCTACTACTGAATGTGTCCCGTCCTCCAGCCTTAAGTACCATCCATCGTTCCTTCTTGGAACACTCCGACCGGTTTCGCCATCTTGCGGCTCATCAGGGAGCTACAAACAAACAGACCAAGTCCTTAGTGCGTCACTTGCAAAGGTTAGGTTTTAAAATGGTGGGCAGAGGGGGGAAACGCCCTCCCTATGTTGTCTGCCTCTTGGTTCTGGCCCGCACCTCAGACTGTTGCTGTTGTCCAAATGAATGCACCTTGTGCTTTAGCTTTAGGCACCATCCAGAGTTCCTGCTTGGCTACTACTGAATGTGTCCCGTCCTCCAGCCTTAAGTACCATCCATCGTTCCTTCTTGGAACACTCCGACCGGTTTCGCCATCTTGCGGCTCATCAGGGAGCTACAAACAAACAGACCAAGTCCTTAGTGCGTCACTTGCAAAGGTTAGGTTTTAAAATGGTGGGCAGAGGGGGGAAACGCCCTCCCTATGTTGTCTGCCTCTTGGTTCTGGCCCGCACCTCAGACTGTTGCTGTTGTCCAAATGAATGCACCTTGTGCTTTAGCTTTAGGCACCATCCAGAGTTCCTGCTTGGCTACTACTGAATGTGTCCCGTCCTCCAGCCTTAAGTACCATCCATCGTTCCTTCTTGGAACACTCCGACCGGTTTCGCCATCTTGCGGCTCATCAGGGAGCTACAAACAAACAGACCAAGTCCTTAGTGCGTCACTTGCAAAGGTTAGGTTTTAAAATGGTGGGCAGAGGGGGGAAACGCCCTCCCTATGTTGTCTGCCTCTTGGTTCTGGCCCGCACCTCAGACTGTTGCTGTTGTCCAAATGAATGCACCTTGTGCTTTAGCTTTAGGCACCATCCAGAGTTCCTGCTTGGCTACTACTGAATGTGTCCCGTCCTCCAGCCTTAAGTACCATCCATCGTTCCTTCTTGGAACACTCCGACCGGTTTCGCCATCTTGCGGCTCATCAGGGAGCTACAAACAAACAGACCAAGTCCTTAGTGCGTCACTTGCAAAGGTTAGGTTTTAAAATGGTGGGCAGAGGGGGGAAACGCCCTCCCTATGTTGTCTGCCTCTTGGTTCTGGCCCGCACCTCAGACTGTTGCTGTTGTCCAAATGAATGCACCTTGTGCTTTAGCTTTAGGCACCATCCAGAGTTCCTGCTTGGCTACTACTGAATGTGTCCCGCTGCATTAGGGTTAGGGTTAGGGTTAGGGTTAGGGTTAGGGTTAGGGTTAGGGTTAGGGTTAGGGTTAGGGTTAGGGTTAGGGTTAGGGTTAGGGTTAGGGTTAGGGTTAGGGTTAGGGTTAGGGTTAGGGTTAGGGTTAGGGTTAGGGTTAGGGTTAGGGTTAGGGTTAGGGTTAGGGTTAGGGTTAGGGTTAGGGTTAGGGTTAGGGTTAGGGTTAGGGTTAGGGTTAGGGTTAGGGTTAGGGTTAGGGTTAGGGTTAGGGTTAGGGTTAGGGTTAGGGTTAGGGTTAGGGTTAGGGTTAGGGTTAGGGTTAGGGTTAGGGTTAGGGTTAGGGTTAGGGTTAGGGTTAGGGTTAGGGTTAGGGTTAGGGTTAGGGTTAGGGTTAGGGTTAGGGTTAGGGTTAGGGTTAGGGTTAGGGTTAGGGTTAGGGTTAGGGTTAGGGTTAGGGTTAGGGTTAGGGTTAGGGTTAGGGTTAGGGTTAGGGTTAGGGTTAGGGTTAGGGTTAGGGTTAGGGTTAGGGTTAGGGTTAGGGTTAGGGTTAGGGTTAGGGTTAGGGTTAGGGTTAGGGTTAGGGTTAGGGTTAGGGTTAGGGTTAGGGTTAGGGTTAGGGTTAGGGTTAGGGTTAGGGTTAGGGTTAGGGTTAGGGTTAGGGTTAGGGTTAGGGTTAGGGTTAGGGTTAGGGTTAGGGTTAGGGTTAGGGTTAGGGTTAGGGTTAGGGTTAGGGTTAGGGTTAGGGTTAGGGTTAGGGTTAGGGTTAGGGTTAGGGTTAGGGTTAGGGTTAGGGTTAGGGTTAGGGTTAGGGTTAGGGTTAGGGTTAGGGTTAGGGTTAGGGTTAGGGTTAGGGTTAGGGTTAGGGTTAGGGTTAGGGTTAGGGTTAGGGTTAGGGTTAGGGTTAGGGTTAGGGTTAGGGTTAGGGTTAGGGTTAGGGTTAGGGTTAGGGTTAGGGTTAGGGTTAGGGTTAGGGTTAGGGTTAGGGTTAGGGTTAGGGTTAGGGTTAGGGTTAGGGTTAGGGTTAGGGTTAGGGTTAGGGTTAGGGTTAGGTTTTAAAATGGTGGGCAGAGGGGGGAAACGCCCTCCCTATGTTGTCTGCCTCTTGGTTCTGGCCCGCACCTCAGACTGTTGCTGTTGTCCAAATGAATGCACCTTGTGCTTTAGCTTTAGGCACCATCCAGAGTTCCTGCTTGGCTACTACTGAATGTGTCCCGTCCTCCAGCCTTAAGTACCATCCATCGTTCCTTCTTGGAACACTCCGACCGGTTTCGCCATCTCGCGGCTCATCAGGGAGCTACAAACAAACAGACCAAGTCCTTAGTGCGTCACTTGCAAAAGTTAGGTTTTAAAATGGTGGGCAGAGGGGGGAAACGCCCTCCCTATGTTGTCTGCCTCTTGGTTCTGGCCCGCACCTCAGACTGTTGCTGTTGTCCAAATGAATGCACCTTGTGCTTTAGCTTTAGGCACCATCCAGAGTTCCTGCTTGGCTACTACTGAATGTGTCCCGTCCTCCAGCCTTAAGTACCATCCATCGTTCCTTCTTGGAACACTCCGACCGGTTTCGCCATCTCGCGGCTCATCAGGGAGCTACAAACAAACAGACCAAGTCCTTAGTGCGTCACTTGCAAAAGTTAGGTTTTAAAATGGTGGGCAGAGGGGGGAAACGCCCTCCCTATGTTGTCTGCCTCTTGGTTCTGGCCCGCACCTCAGACTGTTGCTGTTGTCCAAATGAATGCACCTTGTGCTTTAGCTTTAGGCACCATCCAGAGTTCCTGCTTGGCTACTACTGAATGTGTCCCGTCCTCCAGCCTTAAGTACCATCCATCGTTCCTTCTTGGAACACTCCGACCGGTTTCGCCATCTCGCGGCTCATCAGGGAGCTACAAACAAACAGACCAAGTCCTTAGTGCGTCACTTGCAAAAGTTAGGTTTTAAAATGGTGGGCAGAGGGGGGAAACGCCCTCCCTATGTTGTCTGCCTCTTGGTTCTGGCCCGCACCTCAGACTGTTGCTGTTGTCCAAATGAATGCACCTTGTGCTTTAGCTTTAGGCACCATCCAGAGTTCCTGCTTGGCTACTACTGAATGTGTCCCGTCCTCCAGCCTTAAGTACCATCCATCGTTCCTTCTTGGAACACTCCGACCGGTTTCGCCATCTCGCGGCTCATCAGGGAGCTACAAACAAACAGACCAAGTCCTTAGTGCGTCACTTGCAAAAGTTAGGTTTTAAAATGGTGGGCAGAGGGGGGAAACGCCCTCCCTATGTTGTCTGCCTCTTGGTTCTGGCCCGCACCTCAGACTGTTGCTGTTGTCCAAATGAATGCACCTTGTGCTTTAGCTTTAGGCACCATCCAGAGTTCCTGCTTGGCTACTACTGAATGTGTCCCGTCCTCCAGCCTTAAGTACCATCCATCGTTCCTTCTTGGAACACTCCGACCGGTTTCGCCATCTCGCGGCTCATCAGGGAGCTACAAACAAACAGACCAAGTCCTTAGTGCGTCACTTGCAAAAGTTAGGTTTTAAAATGGTGGGCAGAGGGGGGAAACGCCCTCCCTATGTTGTCTGCCTCTTGGTTCTGGCCCGCACCTCAGACTGTTGCTGTTGTCCAAATGAATGCACCTTGTGCTTTAGCTTTAGGCACCATCCAGAGTTCCTGCTTGGCTACTACTGAATGTGTCCCGTCCTCCAGCCTTAAGTACCATCCATCGTTCCTTCTTGGAACACTCCGACCGGTTTCGCCATCTCGCGGCTCATCAGGGAGCTACAAACAAACAGACCAAGTCCTTAGTGCGTCACTTGCAAAAGTTAGGTTTTAAAATGGTGGGCAGAGGGGGGAAACGCCCTCCCTATGTTGTCTGCCTCTTGGTTCTGGCCCGCACCTCAGACTGTTGCTGTTGTCCAAATGAATGCACCTTGTGCTTTAGCTTTAGGCACCATCCAGAGTTCCTGCTTGGCTACTACTGAATGTGTCCCGTCCTCCAGCCTTAAGTACCATCCATCGTTCCTTCTTGGAACACTCCGACCGGTTTCGCCATCTCGCGGCTCATCAGGGAGCTACAAACAAACAGACCAAGTCCTTAGTGCGTCACTTGCAAAAGTTAGGTTTTAAAATGGTGGGCAGAGGGGGGAAACGCCC
Source organism: Heptranchias perlo (assembly GCF_035084215.1). Classification (NCBI taxonomy): domain Eukaryota; kingdom Metazoa; phylum Chordata; class Chondrichthyes; order Hexanchiformes; family Hexanchidae; genus Heptranchias; species Heptranchias perlo. Next base: position 10,248 of record NW_027138691.1, read on the forward strand.
TCCCTATGTTGTCTGCCTCTTGGTTCTGGCCCGCACCTCAGACTGTTGCTGTTGTCCAAATGAATGCACCTTGTGCTTTAGCTTTAGGCACCATCCAGAGTTCCTGCTTGGCTACTACTGAATGTGTCCCGTCCTCCAGCCTTAAGTACCATCCATCGTTCCTTCTTGGAACACTCCGACCGGTTTCGCCATCTCGCGGCTCATCAGGGAGCTACAAACAAACAGACCAAGTCCTTAGTGCGTCACTTGCAAAAGTTAGGTTTTAAAATGGTGGGCAGAGGGGGGAAACGCCCTCCCTATGTTGTCTGCCTCTTGGTTCTGGCCCGCACCTCAGACTGTTGCTGTTGTCCAAATGAATGCACCTTGTGCTTTAGCTTTAGGCACCATCCAGAGTTCCTGCTTGGCTACTACTGAATGTGTCCCGTCCTCCAGCCTTAAGTACCATCCATCGTTCCTTCTTGGAACACTCCGACCGGTTTCGCCATCTCGCGGCTCATCAGGGAGCTACAAACAAACAGACCAAGTCCTTAGTGCGTCACTTGCAAAAGTTAGGTTTTAAAATGGTGGGCAGAGGGGGGAAACGCCCTCCCTATGTTGTCTGCCTCTTGGTTCTGGCCCGCACCTCAGACTGTTGCTGTTGTCCAAATGAATGCACCTTGTGCTTTAGCTTTAGGCACCATCCAGAGTTCCTGCTTGGCTACTACTGAATGTGTCCCGTCCTCCAGCCTTAAGTACCATCCATCGTTCCTTCTTGGAACACTCCGACCGGTTTCGCCATCTCGCGGCTCATCAGGGAGCTACAAACAAACAGACCAAGTCCTTAGTGCGTCACTTGCAAAAGTTAGGTTTTAAAATGGTGGGCAGAGGGGGGAAACGCCCTCCCTATGTTGTCTGCCTCTTGGTTCTGGCCCGCACCTCAGACTGTTGCTGTTGTCCAAATGAATGCACCTTGTGCTTTAGCTTTAGGCACCATCCAGAGTTCCTGCTTGGCTACTACTGAATGTGTCCCGTCCTCCAGCCTTAAGTACCATCCATCGTTCCTTCTTGGAACACTCCGACCGGTTTCGCCATCTCGCGGCTCATCAGGGAGCTACAAACAAACAGACCAAGTCCTTAGTGCGTCACTTGCAAAAGTTAGGTTTTAAAATGGTGGGCAGAGGGGGGAAACGCCCTCCCTATGTTGTCTGCCTCTTGGTTCTGGCCCGCACCTCAGACTGTTGCTGTTGTCCAAATGAATGCACCTTGTGCTTTAGCTTTAGGCACCATCCAGAGTTCCTGCTTGGCTACTACTGAATGTGTCCCGTCCTCCAGCCTTAAGTACCATCCATCGTTCCTTCTTGGAACACTCCGACCGGTTTCGCCATCTCGCGGCTCATCAGGGAGCTACAAACAAACAGACCAAGTCCTTAGTGCGTCACTTGCAAAAGTTAGGTTTTAAAATGGTGGGCAGAGGGGGGAAACGCCCTCCCTATGTTGTCTGCCTCTTGGTTCTGGCCCGCACCTCAGACTGTTGCTGTTGTCCAAATGAATGCACCTTGTGCTTTAGCTTTAGGCACCATCCAGAGTTCCTGCTTGGCTACTACTGAATGTGTCCCGTCCTCCAGCCTTAAGTACCATCCATCGTTCCTTCTTGGAACACTCCGACCGGTTTCGCCATCTCGCGGCTCATCAGGGAGCTACAAACAAACAGACCAAGTCCTTAGTGCGTCACTTGCAAAAGTTAGGTTTTAAAATGGTGGGCAGAGGGGGGAAACGCCCTCCCTATGTTGTCTGCCTCTTGGTTCTGGCCCGCACCTCAGACTGTTGCTGTTGTCCAAATGAATGCACCTTGTGCTTTAGCTTTAGGCACCATCCAGAGTTCCTGCTTGGCTACTACTGAATGTGTCCCGTCCTCCAGCCTTAAGTACCATCCATCGTTCCTTCTTGGAACACTCCGACCGGTTTCGCCATCTCGCGGCTCATCAGGGAGCTACAAACAAACAGACCAAGTCCTTAGTGCGTCACTTGCAAAAGTTAGGTTTTAAAATGGTGGGCAGAGGGGGGAAACGCCCTCCCTATGTTGTCTGCCTCTTGGTTCTGGCCCGCACCTCAGACTGTTGCTGTTGTCCAAATGAATGCACCTTGTGCTTTAGCTTTAGGCACCATCCAGAGTTCCTGCTTGGCTACTACTGAATGTGTCCCGTCCTCCAGCCTTAAGTACCATCCATCGTTCCTTCTTGGAACACTCCGACCGGTTTCGCCATCTCGCGGCTCATCAGGGAGCTACAAACAAACAGACCAAGTCCTTAGTGCGTCACTTGCAAAAGTTAGGTTTTAAAATGGTGGGCAGAGGGGGGAAACGCCCTCCCTATGTTGTCTGCCTCTTGGTTCTGGCCCGCACCTCAGACTGTTGCTGTTGTCCAAATGAATGCACCTTGTGCTTTAGCTTTAGGCACCATCCAGAGTTCCTGCTTGGCTACTACTGAATGTGTCCCGTCCTCCAGCCTTAAGTACCATCCATCGTTCCTTCTTGGAACACTCCGACCGGTTTCGCCATCTCGCGGCTCATCAGGGAGCTACAAACAAACAGACCAAGTCCTTAGTGCGTCACTTGCAAAAGTTAGGTTTTAAAATGGTGGGCAGAGGGGGGAAACGCCCTCCCTATGTTGTCTGCCTCTTGGTTCTGGCCCGCACCTCAGACTGTTGCTGTTGTCCAAATGAATGCACCTTGTGCTTTAGCTTTAGGCACCATCCAGAGTTCCTGCTTGGCTACTACTGAATGTGTCCCGTCCTCCAGCCTTAAGTACCATCCATCGTTCCTTCTTGGAACACTCCGACCGGTTTCGCCATCTCGCGGCTCATCAGGGAGCTACAAACAAACAGACCAAGTCCTTAGTGCGTCACTTGCAAAAGTTAGGTTTTAAAATGGTGGGCAGAGGGGGGAAACGCCCTCCCTATGTTGTCTGCCTCTTGGTTCTGGCCCGCACCTCAGACTGTTGCTGTTGTCCAAATGAATGCACCTTGTGCTTTAGCTTTAGGCACCATCCAGAGTTCCTGCTTGGCTACTACTGAATGTGTCCCGTCCTCCAGCCTTAAGTACCATCCATCGTTCCTTCTTGGAACACTCCGACCGGTTTCGCCATCTCGCGGCTCATCAGGGAGCTACAAACAAACAGACCAAGTCCTTAGTGCGTCACTTGCAAAAGTTAGGTTTTAAAATGGTGGGCAGAGGGGGGAAACGCCCTCCCTATGTTGTCTGCCTCTTGGTTCTGGCCCGCACCTCAGACTGTTGCTGTTGTCCAAATGAATGCACCTTGTGCTTTAGCTTTAGGCACCATCCAGAGTTCCTGCTTGGCTACTACTGAATGTGTCCCGTCCTCCAGCCTTAAGTACCATCCATCGTTCCTTCTTGGAACACTCCGACCGGTTTCGCCATCTTGCGGCTCATCAGGGAGCTACAAACAAACAGACCAAGTCCTTAGTGCGTCACTTGCAAAAGTTAGGTTTTAAAATGGTGGGCAGAGGGGGGAAACGCCCTCCCTATGTTGTCTGCCTCTTGGTTCTGGCCCGCACCTCAGACTGTTGCTGTTGTCCAAATGAATGCACCTTGTGCTTTAGCTTTAGGCACCATCCAGAGTTCCTGCTTGGCTACTACTGAATGTGTCCCGTCCTCCAGCCTTAAGTACCATCCATCGTTCCTTCTTGGAACACTCCGACCGGTTTCGCCATCTTGCGGCTCATCAGGGAGCTACAAACAAACAGACCAAGTCCTTAGTGCGTCACTTGCAAAAGTTAGGTTTTAAAATGGTGGGCAGAGGGGGGAAACGCCCTCCCTATGTTGTCTGCCTCTTGGTTCTGGCCCGCACCTCAGACTGTTGCTGTTGTCCAAATGAATGCACCTTGTGCTTTAGCTTTAGGCACCATCCAGAGTTCCTGCTTGGCTACTACTGAATGTGTCCCGTCCTCCAGCCTTAAGTACCATCCATCGTTCCTTCTTGGAACACTCCGACCGGTTTCGCCATCTTGCGGCTCATCAGGGAGCTACAAACAAACAGACCAAGTCCTTAGTGCGTCACTTGCAAAAGTTAGGTTTTAAAATGGTGGGCAGAGGGGGGAAACGCCCTCCCTATGTTGTCTGCCTCTTGGTTCTGGCCCGCACCTCAGACTGTTGCTGTTGTCCAAATGAATGCTGCATTAGGGTTAGGGTTAGGGTTAGGGTTAGGGTTAGGGTTAGGGTTAGGGTTAGGGTTAGGGTTAGGGTTAGGGTTAGGGTTAGGGTTAGGGTTAGGGTTAGGGTTAGGGTTAGGGTTAGGGTTAGGGTTAGGGTTAGGGTTAGGGTTAGGGTTAGGGTTAGGGTTAGGGTTAGGGTTAGGGTTAGGGTTAGGGTTAGGGTTAGGGTTAGGGTTAGGGTTAGGGTTAGGGTTAGGGTTAGGGTTAGGGTTAGGGTTAGGGTTAGGGTTAGGGTTAGGGTTAGGGTTAGGGTTAGGGTTAGGGTTAGGGTTAGGGTTAGGGTTAGGGTTAGGGTTAGGGTTAGGGTTAGGGTTAGGGTTAGGGTTAGGGTTAGGGTTAGGGTTAGGGTTAGGGTTAGGGTTAGGGTTAGGGTTAGGGTTAGGGTTAGGGTTAGGGTTAGGGTTAGGGTTAGGGTTAGGGTTAGGGTTAGGGTTAGGGTTAGGGTTAGGGTTAGGGTTAGGGTTAGGGTTAGGGTTAGGGTTAGGGTTAGGGTTAGGGTTAGGGTTAGGGTTAGGGTTAGGGTTAGGGTTAGGGTTAGGGTTAGGGTTAGGGTTAGGGTTAGGGTTAGGGTTAGGGTTAGGGTTAGGGTTAGGGTTAGTGAATGCTGCATTAGGGTTAGGGTTAGGGTTAGGGTTAGGGTTAGGGTTAGGGTTAGGGTTAGGGTTAGGGTTAGGGTTAGGGTTAGGGTTAGGGTTAGGGTTAGGGTTAGGGTTAGGGTTAGGGTTAGGGTTAGGGTTAGGGTTAGGGTTAGGGTTAGGGTTAGGGTTAGGGTTAGGGTTAGGGTTAGGGTTAGGGTTAGGGTTAGGGTTAGGGTTAGGGTTAGGGTTAGGGTTAGGGTTAGGGTTAGGGTTAGGGTTAGGGTTAGGGTTAGGGTTAGGGTTAGGGTTAGGGTTAGGGTTAGGGTTAGGGTTAGGGTTAGGGTTAGGGTTAGGGTTAGGGTTAGGGTTAGGGTTAGGGTTAGGGTTAGGGTTAGGGTTAGGGTTAGGGTTAGGGTTAGGGTTAGGGTTAGGGTTAGGGTTAGGGTTAGGGTTAGGGTTAGGGTTAGGGTTAGGGTTAGGGTTAGGGTTAGGGTTAGGGTTAGGGTTAGGGTTAGGGTTAGGGTTAGGGTTAGGGTTAGGGTTAGGGTTAGGGTTAGGGTTAGGGTTAGGGTTAGGGTTAGGGTTAGGGTTAGGGTTAGGGTTAGGGTTAGGGTTAGGGTTAGGGTTAGGGTTAGGGTTAGGGTTAGGGTTAGGGTTAGGGTTAGGGTTAGGGTTAGGGTTAGGGTTAGGGTTAGGGTTAGGGTTAGGGTTAGGGTTAGGGTTAGGGTTAGGGTTAGGGTTAGGGTTAGGGTTAGGGTTAGGGTTAGGGTTAGGGTTAGGGTTAGGGTTAGGGTTAGGGTTAGGGTTAGGGTTAGGGTTAGGGTTAGGGTTAGGGTTAGGGTTAGGGTTAGGGTTAGGGTTAGGGTTAGGGTTAGGGTTAGGGTTAGGGTTAGGGTTAGGGTTAGGGTTAGGGTTAGGGTTAGGGTTAGGGTTAGGGTTAGGGTTAGGGTTAGGGTTAGGGTTAGGGTTAGGGTTAGGGTTAGGGTTAGGGTTAGGGTTAGGGTTAGGGTTAGGGTTAGGGTTAGGGTTAGGGTTAGGGTTAGGGTTAGGGTTAGGGTTAGGGTTAGGGTTAGGGTTAGGGTTAGGGTTAGGGTTAGGGTTAGGGTTAGGGTTAGGGTTAGGGTTAGGGTTAGGGTTAGGGTTAGGGTTAGGGTTAGGGTTAGGGTTAGGGTTAGGGTTAGGGTTAGGGTTAGGGTTAGGGTTAGGGTTAGGGTTAGGGTTAGGGTTAGGGTTAGGGTTAGGGTTAGGGTTAGGGTTAGGGTTAGGGTTAGGGTTAGGGTTAGGGTTAGGGTTAGGGTTAGGGTTAGGGTTAGGGTTAGGGTTAGGGTTAGGGTTAGGGTTAGGGTTAGGGTTAGGGTTAGGGTTAGGGTTAGGGTTAGGGTTAGGGTTAGGGTTAGGGTTAGGGTTAGGGTTAGGGTTAGGGTTAGGGTTAGGGTTAGGGTTAGGGTTAGGGTTAGGGTTAGGGTTAGGGTTAGGGTTAGGGTTAGGGTTAGGTTTTAAAATGGTGGGCAGAGGGGGGAAACGCCCTCCCTATGTTGTCTGCCTCTTGGTTCTGGCCCGCACCTCAGACTGTTGCTGTTGTCCAAATGAATGCACCTTGTGCTTTAGCTTTAGGCACCATCCAGAGTTCCTGCTTGGCTACTACTGAATGTGTCCCGTCCTCCAGCCTTAAGTACCATCCATCGTTCCTTCTTGGAACACTCCGACCGGTTTCGCCATCTTGCGGCTCATCAGGGAGCTACAAACAAACAGACCAAGTCCTTAGTGCGTCACTTGCAAAGGTTAGGTTTTAAAATGGTGGGCAGAGGGGGGAAACGCCCTCCCTATGTTGTCTGCCTCTTGGTTCTGGCCCGCACCTCAGACTGTTGCTGTTGTCCAAATGAATGCACCTTGTGCTTTAGCTTTAGGCACCATCCAGAGTTCCTGCTTGGCTACTACTGAATGTGTCCCGTCCTCCAGCCTTAAGTACCATCCATCGTTCCTTCTTGGAACACTCCGACCGGTTTCGCCATCTTGCGGCTCATCAGGGAGCTACAAACAAACAGACCAAGTCCTTAGTGCGTCACTTGCAAAGGTTAGGTTTTAAAATGGTGGGCAGAGGGGGGAAACGCCCTCCCTATGTTGTCTGCCTCTTGGTTCTGGCCCGCACCTCAGACTGTTGCTGTTGTCCAAATGAATGCACCTTGTGCTTTAGCTTTAGGCACCATCCAGAGTTCCTGCTTGGCTACTACTGAATGTGTCCCGTCCTCCAGCCTTAAGTACCATCCATCGTTCCTTCTTGGAACACTCCGACCGGTTTCGCCATCTTGCGGCTCATCAGGGAGCTACAAACAAACAGACCAAGTCCTTAGTGCGTCACTTGCAAAGGTTAGGTTTTAAAATGGTGGGCAGAGGGGGGAAACGCCCTCCCTATGTTGTCTGCCTCTTGGTTCTGGCCCGCACCTCAGACTGTTGCTGTTGTCCAAATGAATGCACCTTGTGCTTTAGCTTTAGGCACCATCCAGAGTTCCTGCTTGGCTACTACTGAATGTGTCCCGTCCTCCAGCCTTAAGTACCATCCATCGTTCCTTCTTGGAACACTCCGACCGGTTTCGCCATCTTGCGGCTCATCAGGGAGCTACAAACAAACAGACCAAGTCCTTAGTGCGTCACTTGCAAAGGTTAGGTTTTAAAATGGTGGGCAGAGGGGGGAAACGCCCTCCCTATGTTGTCTGCCTCTTGGTTCTGGCCCGCACCTCAGACTGTTGCTGTTGTCCAAATGAATGCACCTTGTGCTTTAGCTTTAGGCACCATCCAGAGTTCCTGCTTGGCTACTACTGAATGTGTCCCGTCCTCCAGCCTTAAGTACCATCCATCGTTCCTTCTTGGAACACTCCGACCGGTTTCGCCATCTTGCGGCTCATCAGGGAGCTACAAACAAACAGACCAAGTCCTTAGTGCGTCACTTGCAAAGGTTAGGTTTTAAAATGGTGGGCAGAGGGGGGAAACGCCCTCCCTATGTTGTCTGCCTCTTGGTTCTGGCCCGCACCTCAGACTGTTGCTGTTGTCCAAATGAATGCACCTTGTGCTTTAGCTTTAGGCACCATCCAGAGTTCCTGCTTGGCTACTACTGAATGTGTCCCGTCCTCCAGCCTTAAGTACCATCCATCGTTCCTTCTTGGAACACTCCGACCGGTTTCGCCATCTTGCGGCTCATCAGGGAGCTACAAACAAACAGACCAAGTCCTTAGTGCGTCACTTGCAAAGGTTAGGTTTTAAAATGGTGGGCAGAGGGGGGAAACGCCCTCCCTATGTTGTCTGCCTCTTGGTTCTGGCCCGCACCTCAGACTGTTGCTGTTGTCCAAATGAATGCACCTTGTGCTTTAGCTTTAGGCACCATCCAGAGTTCCTGCTTGGCTACTACTGAATGTGTCCCGTCCTCCAGCCTTAAGTACCATCCATCGTTCCTTCTTGGAACACTCCGACCGGTTTCGCCATCTTGCGGCTCATCAGGGAGCTACAAACAAACAGACCAAGTCCTTAGTGCGTCACTTGCAAAGGTTAGGTTTTAAAATGGTGGGCAGAGGGGGGAAACGCCCTCCCTATGTTGTCTGCCTCTTGGTTCTGGCCCGCACCTCAGACTGTTGCTGTTGTCCAAATGAATGCACCTTGTGCTTTAGCTTTAGGCACCATCCAGAGTTCCTGCTTGGCTACTACTGAATGTGTCCCGTCCTCCAGCCTTAAGTACCATCCATCGTTCCTTCTTGGAACACTCCGACCGGTTTCGCCATCTTGCGGCTCATCAGGGAGCTACAAACAAACAGACCAAGTCCTTAGTGCGTCACTTGCAAAGGTTAGGTTTTAAAATGGTGGGCAGAGGGGGGAAACGCCCTCCCTATGTTGTCTGCCTCTTGGTTCTGGCCCGCACCTCAGACTGTTGCTGTTGTCCAAATGAATGCACCTTGTGCTTTAGCTTTAGGCACCATCCAGAGTTCCTGCTTGGCTACTACTGAATGTGTCCCGTCCTCCAGCCTTAAGTACCATCCATCGTTCCTTCTTGGAACACTCCGACCGGTTTCGCCATCTTGCGGCTCATCAGGGAGCTACAAACAAACAGACCAAGTCCTTAGTGCGTCACTTGCAAAGGTTAGGTTTTAAAATGGTGGGCAGAGGGGGGAAACGCCCTCCCTATGTTGTCTGCCTCTTGGTTCTGGCCCGCACCTCAGACTGTTGCTGTTGTCCAAATGAATGCACCTTGTGCTTTAGCTTTAGGCACCATCCAGAGTTCCTGCTTGGCTACTACTGAATGTGTCCCGCTGCATTAGGGTTAGGGTTAGGGTTAGGGTTAGGGTTAGGGTTAGGGTTAGGGTTAGGGTTAGGGTTAGGGTTAGGGTTAGGGTTAGGGTTAGGGTTAGGGTTAGGGTTAGGGTTAGGGTTAGGGTTAGGGTTAGGGTTAGGGTTAGGGTTAGGGTTAGGGTTAGGGTTAGGGTTAGGGTTAGGGTTAGGGTTAGGGTTAGGGTTAGGGTTAGGGTTAGGGTTAGGGTTAGGGTTAGGGTTAGGGTTAGGGTTAGGGTTAGGGTTAGGGTTAGGGTTAGGGTTAGGGTTAGGGTTAGGGTTAGGGTTAGGGTTAGGGTTAGGGTTAGGGTTAGGGTTAGGGTTAGGGTTAGGGTTAGGGTTAGGGTTAGGGTTAGGGTTAGGGTTAGGGTTAGGGTTAGGGTTAGGGTTAGGGTTAGGGTTAGGGTTAGGGTTAGGGTTAGGGTTAGGGTTAGGGTTAGGGTTAGGGTTAGGGTTAGGGTTAGGGTTAGGGTTAGGGTTAGGGTTAGGGTTAGGGTTAGGGTTAGGGTTAGGGTTAGGGTTAGGGTTAGGGTTAGGGTTAGGGTTAGGGTTAGGGTTAGGGTTAGGGTTAGGGTTAGGGTTAGGGTTAGGGTTAGGGTTAGGGTTAGGGTTAGGGTTAGGGTTAGGGTTAGGGTTAGGGTTAGGGTTAGGGTTAGGGTTAGGGTTAGGGTTAGGGTTAGGGTTAGGGTTAGGGTTAGGGTTAGGGTTAGGGTTAGGGTTAGGGTTAGGGTTAGGGTTAGGGTTAGGGTTAGGGTTAGGGTTAGGGTTAGGGTTAGGGTTAGGGTTAGGGTTAGGGTTAGGGTTAGGGTTAGGGTTAGGGTTAGGGTTAGGGTTAGGGTTAGGGTTAGGGTTAGGGTTAGGGTTAGGGTTAGGGTTAGGGTTAGGGTTAGGGTTAGGGTTAGGGTTAGGGTTAGGGTTAGGGTTAGGGTTAGGGTTAGGGTTAGGGTTAGGGTTAGGGTTAGGGTTAGGGTTAGGGTTAGGGTTAGGGTTAGGGTTAGGGTTAGGGTTAGGGTTAGGGTTAGGGTTAGGGTTAGGGTTAGGGTTAGGGTTAGGGTTAGGGTTAGGGTTAGGGTTAGGGTTAGGGTTAGGGTTAGGGTTAGGGTTAGGGTTAGGGTTAGGGTTAGGGTTAGGGTTAGGGTTAGGGTTAGGGTTAGGGTTAGGGTTAGGGTTAGGGTTAGGGTTAGGGTTAGGGTTAGGGTTAGGGTTAGGGTTAGGGTTAGGGTTAGGGTTAGGGTTAGGGTTAGGGTTAGGGTTAGGGTTAGGGTTAGGGTTAGGGTTAGGGTTAGGGTTAGGGTTAGGGTTAGGGTTAGGGTTAGGGTTAGGGTTAGGGTTAGGGTTAGGGTTAGGGTTAGGGTTAGGGTTAGGGTTAGGGTTAGGGTTAGGGTTAGGGTTAGGGTTAGGGTTAGGGTTAGGGTTAGGGTTAGGGTTAGGGTTAGGGTTAGGGTTAGGGTTAGGGTTAGGGTTAGGGTTAGGGTTAGGGTTAGGGTTAGGGTTAGGGTTAGGGTTAGGGTTAGGGTTAGGGTTAGGGTTAGGGTTAGGGTTAGGGTTAGGGTTAGGGTTAGGGTTAGGGTTAGGGTTAGGGTTAGGGTTAGGGTTAGGGTTAGGGTTAGGGTTAGGGTTAGGGTTAGGGTTAGGGTTAGGGTTAGGGTTAGGGTTAGGGTTAGGGTTAGGGTTAGGGTTAGGGTTAGGGTTAGGGTTAGGGTTAGGGTTAGGGTTAGGGTTAGGGTTAGGGTTAGGGTTAGGGTTAGGGTTAGGGTTAGGGTTAGGGTTAGGGTTAGGGTTAGGGTTAGGGTTAGGGTTAGGGTTAGGGTTAGGGTTAGGGTTAGGGTTAGGGTTAGGGTTAGGGTTAGGGTTAGGGTTAGGGTTAGGGTTAGGGTTAGGGTTAGGGTTAGGGTTAGGGTTAGGGTTAGGGTTAGGGTTAGGGTTAGGGTTAGGGTTAGGGTTAGGGTTAGGGTTAGGGTTAGGGTTAGGGTTAGGGTTAGGGTTAGGGTTAGGGTTAGGGTTAGGGTTAGGGTTAGGGTTAGGGTTAGGGTTAGGGTTAGGGTTAGGGTTAGGGTTAGGGTTAGGGTTAGGGTTAGGGTTAGGGTTAGGGTTAGGGTTAGGGTTAGGGTTAGGGTTAGGGTTAGGGTTAGGGTTAGGGTTAGGGTTAGGGTTAGGGTTAGGGTTAGGGTTAGGGTTAGGGTTAGGGTTAGGGTTAGGGTTAGGGTTAGGGTTAGGGTTAGGGTTAGGGTTAGGGTTAGGGTTAGGGTTAGGGTTAGGGTTAGGGTTAGGGTTAGGGTTAGGGTTAGGGTTAGGGTTAGGGTTAGGGTTAGGGTTAGGGTTAGGGTTAGGGTTAGGGTTAGGGTTAGGGTTAGGGTTAGGGTTAGGGTTAGGGTTAGGGTTAGGGTTAGGGTTAGGGTTAGGGTTAGGGTTAGGGTTAGGGTTAGGGTTAGGGTTAGGGTTAGGGTTAGGGTTAGGGTTAGGGTTAGGGTTAGGGTTAGGGTTAGGGTTAGGGTTAGGGTTAGGGTTAGGGTTAGGGTTAGGGTTAGGGTTAGGGTTAGGGTTAGGGTTAGGGTTAGGGTTAGGGTTAGGGTTAGGGTTAGGGTTAGGGTTAGGGTTAGGGTTAGGGTTAGGGTTAGGGTTAGGGTTAGGGTTAGGGTTAGGGTTAGGGTTAGGGTTAGGGTTAGGGTTAGGGTTAGGGTTAGGGTTAGGGTTAGGGTTAGGGTTAGGGTTAGGGTTAGGGTTAGGGTTAGGGTTAGGGTTAGGGTTAGGGTTAGGGTTAGGGTTAGGGTTAGGGTTAGGGTTAGGGTTAGGGTTAGGGTTAGGGTTAGGGTTAGGGTTAGGGTTAGGGTTAGGGTTAGGGTTAGGGTTAGGGTTAGGGTTAGGGTTAGGGTTAGGGTTAGGGTTAGGGTTAGGGTTAGGGTTAGGGTTAGGGTTAGGGTTAGGGTTAGGGTTAGGGTTAGGGTTAGGGTTAGGGTTAGGGTTAGGGTTAGGGTTAGGGTTAGGGTTAGGGTTAGGGTTAGGGTTAGGGTTAGGGTTAGGGTTAGGGTTAGGGTTAGGGTTAGGGTTAGGGTTAGGGTTAGGGTTAGGGTTAGGGTTAGGGTTAGGGTTAGGGTTAGGGTTAGGGTTAGGGTTAGGGTTAGGGTTAGGGTTAGGGTTAGGGTTAGGGTTAGGGTTAGGGTTAGGGTTAGGGTTAGGGTTAGGGTTAGGGTTAGGGTTAGGGTTAGGGTTAGGGTTAGGGTTAGGGTTAGGGTTAGGGTTAGGGTTAGGGTTAGGGTTAGGGTTAGGGTTAGGGTTAGGGTTAGGGTTAGGGTTAGGGTTAGGGTTAGGGTTAGGGTTAGGGTTAGGGTTAGGGTTAGGGTTAGGGTTAGGGTTAGGGTTAGGGTTAGGGTTAGGGTTAGGGTTAGGGTTAGGGTTAGGGTTAGGGTTAGGGTTAGGGTTAGGGTTAGGGTTAGGGTTAGGGTTAGGGTTAGGGTTAGGGTTAGGGTTAGGGTTAGGGTTAGGGTTAGGGTTAGGGTTAGGGTTAGGGTTAGGGTTAGGGTTAGGGTTAGGGTTAGGGTTAGGGTTAGGGTTAGGGTTAGGGTTAGGGTTAGGGTTAGGGTTAGGGTTAGGGTTAGGGTTAGGGTTAGGGTTAGGGTTAGGGTTAGGGTTAGGGTTAGGGTTAGGGTTAGGGTTAGGGTTAGGGTTAGGGTTAGGGTTAGGGTTAGGGTTAGGGTTAGGGTTAGGGTTAGGGTTAGGGTTAGGGTTAGGGTTAGGGTTAGGGTTAGGGTTAGGGTTAGGGTTAGGGTTAGGGTTAGGGTTAGGGTTAGGGTTAGGGTTAGGGTTAGGGTTAGGGTTAGGGTTAGGGTTAGGGTTAGGGTTAGGGTTAGGGTTAGGGTTAGGGTTAGGGTTAGGGTTAGGGTTAGGGTTAGGGTTAGGGTTAGGGTTAGGGTTAGGGTTAGGGTTAGGGTTAGGGTTAGGGTTAGGGTTAGGGTTAGGGTTAGGGTTAGGGTTAGGGTTAGGGTTAGGGTTAGGGTTAGGGTTAGGGTTAGGGTTAGGGTTAGGGTTAGGGTTAGGGTTAGGGTTAGGGTTAGGGTTAGGGTTAGGGTTAGGGTTAGGGTTAGGGTTAGGGTTAGGGTTAGGGTTAGGGTTAGGGTTAGGGTTAGGGTTAGGGTTAGGGTTAGGGTTAGGGTTAGGGTTAGGGTTAGGGTTAGGGTTAGGGTTAGGGTTAGGGTTAGGGTTAGGGTTAGGGTTAGGGTTAGGGTTAGGGTTAGGGTTAGGGTTAGGGTTAGGGTTAGGGTTAGGGTTAGGGTTAGGGTTAGGGTTAGGGTTAGGGTTAGGGTTAGGGTTAGGGTTAGGGTTAGGGTTAGGGTTAGGGTTAGGGTTAGGGTTAGGGTTAGGGTTAGGGTTAGGGTTAGGGTTAGGGTTAGGGTTAGGGTTAGGGTTAGGGTTAGGGTTAGGGTTAGGGTTAGGGTTAGGGTTAGGGTTAGGGTTAGGGTTAGGGTTAGGGTTAGGGTTAGGGTTAGGGTTAGGGTTAGGGTTAGGGTTAGGGTTAGGGTTAGGGTTAGGGTTAGGGTTAGGGTTAGGGTTAGGGTTAGGGTTAGGGTTAGGGTTAGGGTTAGGGTTAGGGTTAGGGTTAGGGTTAGGGTTAGGGTTAGGGTTAGGGTTAGGGTTAGGGTTAGGGTTAGGGTTAGGGTTAGGGTTAGGGTTAGGGTTAGGGTTAGGGTTAGGGTTAGGGTTAGGGTTAGGGTTAGGGTTAGGGTTAGGGTTAGGGTTAGGGTTAGGGTTAGGGTTAGGGTTAGGGTTAGGGTTAGGGTTAGGGTTAGGGTTAGGGTTAGGGTTAGGGTTAGGGTTAGGGTTAGGGTTAGGGTTAGGGTTAGGGTTAGGGTTAGGGTTAGGGTTAGGGTTAGGGTTAGGGTTAGGGTTAGGGTTAGGGTTAGGGTTAGGGTTAGGGTTAGGGTTAGGGTTAGGGTTAGGGTTAGGGTTAGGGTTAGGGTTAGGGTTAGGGTTAGGGTTAGGGTTAGGGTTAGGGTTAGGGTTAGGGTTAGGGTTAGGGTTAGGGTTAGGGTTAGGGTTAGGGTTAGGGTTAGGGTTAGGGTTAGGGTTAGGGTTAGGGTTAGGGTTAGGGTTAGGGTTAGGGTTAGGGTTAGGGTTAGGGTTAGGGTTAGGGTTAGGGTTAGGGTTAGGGTTAGGGTTAGGGTTAGGGTTAGGGTTAGGGTTAGGGTTAGGGTTAGGGTTAGGGTTAGGGTTAGGGTTAGGGTTAGGGTTAGGGTTAGGGTTAGGGTTAGGGTTAGGGTTAGGGTTAGGGTTAGGGTTAGGGTTAGGGTTAGGGTTAGGGTTAGGGTTAGGGTTAGGGTTAGGGTTAGGGTTAGGGTTAGGGTTAGGGTTAGGGTTAGGGTTAGGGTTAGGGTTAGGGTTAGGGTTAGGGTTAGGGTTAGGGTTAGGGTTAGGGTTAGGGTTAGGGTTAGGGTTAGGGTTAGGGTTAGGGTTAGGGTTAGGGTTAGGGTTAGGGTTAGGGTTAGGGTTAGGGTTAGGGTTAGGGTTAGGGTTAGGGTTAGGGTTAGGGTTAGGGTTAGGGTTAGGTTTTAAAATGGTGGGCAGAGGGGGGAAACGCCCTCCCTATGTTGTCTGCCTCTTGGTTCTGGCCCGCACCTCAGACTGTTGCTGTTGTCCAAATGAATGCACCTTGTGCTTTAGCTTTAGGCACCATCCAGAGTTCCTGCTTGGCTACTACTGAATGTGTCCTGTCCTGCAGCCTTAAGTATCATCCATCGTTCCTTCTTGGAACACTCCGACCGGTTTCGCCATCTTGCGGCTCATCAGGGAGCTATAAACAAACAGACCAAGTCCTTGGTGCGTCACTTGCAAAAGTTAGGTTTTAAAATGGTGGGCAGAGGGGGGAAACGCCCTCCCTATGTTGTCTGCCTCTTGGTTCTGGCCCGCACCTCAGACTGTTGCTGTTGTCCAAATGAATGCACCTTGTGCTTTAGCTTTAGGCACCATCCAGAGTTCCTGCTTGGCTACTACTGAATGTGTCCTGTCCTGCAGCCTTAAGTATCATCCATCGTTCCTTCTTGGAACACTCCGACCGGTTTCGCCATCTTGCGGCTCATCAGGGAGCTATAAACAAACAGACCAAGTCCTTGGTGCGTCACTTGCAAAAGTTAGGTTTTAAAATGGTGGGCAGAGGGGGGAAACGCCCTCCCTATGTTGTCTGCCTCTTGGTTCTGGCCCGCACCTCAGACTGTTGCTGTTGTCCAAATGAATGCACCTTGTGCTTTAGCTTTAGGCACCATCCAGAGTTCCTGCTTGGCTACTACTGAATGTGTCCTGTCCTGCAGCCTTAAGTATCATCCATCGTTCCTTCTTGGAACACTCCGACCGGTTTCGCCATCTTGCGGCTCATCAGGGAGCTATAAACAAACAGACCAAGTCCTTGGTGCGTCACTTGCAAAAGTTAGGTTTTAAAATGGTGGGCAGAGGGGGGAAACGCCCTCCCTATGTTGTCTGCCTCTTGGTTCTGGCCCGCACCTCAGACTGTTGCTGTTGTCCAAATGAATGCACCTTGTGCTTTAGCTTTAGGCACCATCCAGAGTTCCTGCTTGGCTACTACTGAATGTGTCCTGTCCTGCAGCCTTAAGTATCATCCATCGTTCCTTCTTGGAACACTCCGACCGGTTTCGCCATCTTGCGGCTCATCAGGGAGCTATAAACAAACAGACCAAGTCCTTGGTGCGTCACTTGCAAAAGTTAGGTTTTAAAATGGTGGGCAGAGGGGGGAAACGCCCTCCCTATGTTGTCTGCCTCTTGGTTCTGGCCCGCACCTCAGACTGTTGCTGTTGTCCAAATGAATGCACCTTGTGCTTTAGCTTTAGGCACCATCCAGAGTTCCTGCTTGGCTACTACTGAATGTGTCCTGTCCTGCAGCCTTAAGTATCATCCATCGTTCCTTCTTGGAACACTCCGACCGGTTTCGCCATCTTGCGGCTCATCAGGGAGCTATAAACAAACAGACCAAGTCCTTGGTGCGTCACTTGCAAAAGTTAGGTTTTAAAATGGTGGGCAGAGGGGGGAAACGCCCTCCCTATGTTGTCTGCCTCTTGGTTCTGGCCCGCACCTCAGACTGTTGCTGTTGTCCAAATGAATGCACCTTGTGCTTTAGCTTTAGGCACCATCCAGAGTTCCTGCTTGGCTACTACTGAATGTGTCCTGTCCTGCAGCCTTAAGTATCATCCATCGTTCCTTCTTGGAACACTCCGACCGGTTTCGCCATCTTGCGGCTCATCAGGGAGCTATAAACAAACAGACCAAGTCCTTGGTGCGTCACTTGCAAAAGTTAGGTTTTAAAATGGTGGGCAGAGGGGGGAAACGCCCTCCCTATGTTGTCTGCCTCTTGGTTCTGGCCCGCACCTCAGACTGTTGCTGTTGTCCAAATGAATGCACCTTGTGCTTTAGCTTTAGGCACCATCCAGAGTTCCTGCTTGGCTACTACTGAATGTGTCCTGTCCTGCAGCCTTAAGTATCATCCATCGTTCCTTCTTGGAACACTCCGACCGGTTTCGCCATCTTGCGGCTCATCAGGGAGCTATAAACAAACAGACCAAGTCCTTGGTGCGTCACTTGCAAAAGTTAGGTTTTAAAATGGTGGGCAGAGGGGGGAAACGCCCTCCCTATGTTGTCTGCCTCTTGGTTCTGGCCCGCACCTCAGACTGTTGCTGTTGTCCAAATGAATGCACCTTGTGCTTTAGCTTTAGGCACCATCCAGAGTTCCTGCTTGGCTACTACTGAATGTGTCCTGTCCTGCAGCCTTAAGTATCATCCATCGTTCCTTCTTGGAACACTCCGACCGGTTTCGCCATCTTGCGGCTCATCAGGGAGCTATAAACAAACAGACCAAGTCCTTGGTGCGTCACTTGCAAAAGTTAGGTTTTAAAATGGTGGGCAGAGGGGGGAAACGCCCTCCCTATGTTGTCTGCCTCTTGGTTCTGGCCCGCACCTCAGACTGTTGCTGTTGTCCAAATGAATGCACCTTGTGCTTTAGCTTTAGGCACCATCCAGAGTTCCTGCTTGGCTACTACTGAATGTGTCCTGTCCTGCAGCCTTAAGTATCATCCATCGTTCCTTCTTGGAACACTCCGACCGGTTTCGCCATCTTGCGGCTCATCAGGGAGCTATAAACAAACAGACCAAGTCCTTGGTGCGTCACTTGCAAAAGTTAGGTTTTAAAATGGTGGGCAGAGGGGGGAAACGCCCTCCCTATGTTGTCTGCCTCTTGGTTCTGGCCCGCACCTCAGACTGTTGCTGTTGTCCAAATGAATGCACCTTGTGCTTTAGCTTTAGGCACCATCCAGAGTTCCTGCTTGGCTACTACTGAATGTGTCCTGTCCTGCAGCCTTAAGTATCATCCATCGTTCCTTCTTGGAACACTCCGACCGGTTTCGCCATCTTGCGGCTCATCAGGGAGCTATAAACAAACAGACCAAGTCCTTGGTGCGTCACTTGCAAAAGTTAGGTTTTAAAATGGTGGGCAGAGGGGGGAAACGCCCTCCCTATGTTGTCTGCCTCTTGGTTCTGGCCCGCACCTCAGACTGTTGCTGTTGTCCAAATGAATGCACCTTGTGCTTTAGCTTTAGGCACCATCCAGAGTTCCTGCTTGGCTACTACTGAATGTGTCCTGTCCTGCAGCCTTAAGTATCATCCATCGTTCCTTCTTGGAACACTCCGACCGGTTTCGCCATCTTGCGGCTCATCAGGGAGCTATAAACAAACAGACCAAGTCCTTGGTGCGTCACTTGCAAAAGTTAGGTTTTAAAATGGTGGGCAGAGGGGGGAAACGCCCTCCCTATGTTGTCTGCCTCTTGGTTCTGGCCCGCACCTCAGACTGTTGCTGTTGTCCAAATGAATGCACCTTGTGCTTTAGCTTTAGGCACCATCCAGAGTTCCTGCTTGGCTACTACTGAATGTGTCCTGTCCTGCAGCCTTAAGTATCATCCATCGTTCCTTCTTGGAACACTCCGACCGGTTTCGCCATCTTGCGGCTCATCAGGGAGCTATAAACAAACAGACCAAGTCCTTGGTGCGTCACTTGCAAAAGTTAGGTTTTAAAATGGTGGGCAGAGGGGGGAAACGCCCTCCCTATGTTGTCTGCCTCTTGGTTCTGGCCCGCACCTCAGACTGTTGCTGTTGTCCAAATGAATGCACCTTGTGCTTTAGCTTTAGGCACCATCCAGAGTTCCTGCTTGGCTACTACTGAATGTGTCCTGTCCTGCAGCCTTAAGTATCATCCATCGTTCCTTCTTGGAACACTCCGACCGGTTTCGCCATCTTGCGGCTCATCAGGGAGCTATAAACAAACAGACCAAGTCCTTGGTGCGTCACTTGCAAAAGTTAGGTTTTAAAATGGTGGGCAGAGGGGGGAAACGCCCTCCCTATGTTGTCTGCCTCTTGGTTCTGGCCCGCACCTCAGACTGTTGCTGTTGTCCAAATGAATGCACCTTGTGCTTTAGCTTTAGGCACCATCCAGAGTTCCTGCTTGGCTACTACTGAATGTGTCCTGTCCTGCAGCCTTAAGTATCATCCATCGTTCCTTCTTGGAACACTCCGACCGGTTTCGCCATCTTGCGGCTCATCAGGGAGCTATAAACAAACAGACCAAGTCCTTGGTGCGTCACTTGCAAAAGTTAGGTTTTAAAATGGTGGGCAGAGGGGGGAAACGCCCTCCCTATGTTGTCTGCCTCTTGGTTCTGGCCCGCACCTCAGACTGTTGCTGTTGTCCAAATGAATGCACCTTGTGCTTTAGCTTTAGGCACCATCCAGAGTTCCTGCTTGGCTACTACTGAATGTGTCCTGTCCTGCAGCCTTAAGTATCATCCATCGTTCCTTCTTGGAACACTCCGACCGGTTTCGCCATCTTGCGGCTCATCAGGGAGCTATAAACAAACAGACCAAGTCCTTGGTGCGTCACTTGCAAAAGTTAGGTTTTAAAATGGTGGGCAGAGGGGGGAAACGCCCTCCCTATGTTGTCTGCCTCTTGGTTCTGGCCCGCACCTCAGACTGTTGCTGTTGTCCAAATGAATGCACCTTGTGCTTTAGCTTTAGGCACCATCCAGAGTTCCTGCTTGGCTACTACTGAATGTGTCCTGTCCTGCAGCCTTAAGTATCATCCATCGTTCCTTCTTGGAACACTCCGACCGGTTTCGCCATCTTGCGGCTCATCAGGGAGCTATAAACAAACAGACCAAGTCCTTGGTGCGTCACTTGCAAAAGTTAGGTTTTAAAATGGTGGGCAGAGGGGGGAAACGCCCTCCCTATGTTGTCTGCCTCTTGGTTCTGGCCCGCACCTCAGACTGTTGCTGTTGTCCAAATGAATGCACCTTGTGCTTTAGCTTTAGGCACCATCCAGAGTTCCTGCTTGGCTACTACTGAATGTGTCCTGTCCTGCAGCCTTAAGTATCATCCATCGTTCCTTCTTGGAACACTCCGACCGGTTTCGCCATCTTGCGGCTCATCAGGGAGCTATAAACAAACAGACCAAGTCCTTGGTGCGTCACTTGCAAAAGTTAGGTTTTAAAATGGTGGGCAGAGGGGGGAAACGCCCTCCCTATGTTGTCTGCCTCTTGGTTCTGGCCCGCACCTCAGACTGTTGCTGTTGTCCAAATGAATGCACCTTGTGCTTTAGCTTTAGGCACCATCCAGAGTTCCTGCTTGGCTACTACTGAATGTGTCCTGTCCTGCAGCCTTAAGTATCATCCATCGTTCCTTCTTGGAACACTCCGACCGGTTTCGCCATCTTGCGGCTCATCAGGGAGCTATAAACAAACAGACCAAGTCCTTGGTGCGTCACTTGCAAAAGTTAGGTTTTAAAATGGTGGGCAGAGGGGGGAAACGCCCTCCCTATGTTGTCTGCCTCTTGGTTCTGGCCCGCACCTCAGACTGTTGCTGTTGTCCAAATGAATGCACCTTGTGCTTTAGCTTTAGGCACCATCCAGAGTTCCTGCTTGGCTACTACTGAATGTGTCCTGTCCTGCAGCCTTAAGTATCATCCATCGTTCCTTCTTGGAACACTCCGACCGGTTTCGCCATCTTGCGGCTCATCAGGGAGCTATAAACAAACAGACCAAGTCCTTGGTGCGTCACTTGCAAAAGTTAGGTTTTAAAATGGTGGGCAGAGGGGGGAAACGCCCTCCCTATGTTGTCTGCCTCTTGGTTCTGGCCCGCACCTCAGACTGTTGCTGTTGTCCAAATGAATGCACCTTGTGCTTTAGCTTTAGGCACCATCCAGAGTTCCTGCTTGGCTACTACTGAATGTGTCCTGTCCTGCAGCCTTAAGTATCATCCATCGTTCCTTCTTGGAACACTCCGACCGGTTTCGCCATCTTGCGGCTCATCAGGGAGCTATAAACAAACAGACCAAGTCCTTGGTGCGTCACTTGCAAAAGTTAGGTTTTAAAATGGTGGGCAGAGGGGGGAAACGCCCTCCCTATGTTGTCTGCCTCTTGGTTCTGGCCCGCACCTCAGACTGTTGCTGTTGTCCAAATGAATGCACCTTGTGCTTTAGCTTTAGGCACCATCCAGAGTTCCTGCTTGGCTACTACTGAATGTGTCCTGTCCTGCAGCCTTAAGTATCATCCATCGTTCCTTCTTGGAACACTCCGACCGGTTTCGCCATCTTGCGGCTCATCAGGGAGCTATAAACAAACAGACCAAGTCCTTGGTGCGTCACTTGCAAAAGTTAGGTTTTAAAATGGTGGGCAGAGGGGGGAAACGCCCTCCCTATGTTGTCTGCCTCTTGGTTCTGGCCCGCACCTCAGACTGTTGCTGTTGTCCAAATGAATGCACCTTGTGCTTTAGCTTTAGGCACCATCCAGAGTTCCTGCTTGGCTACTACTGAATGTGTCCTGTCCTGCAGCCTTAAGTATCATCCATCGTTCCTTCTTGGAACACTCCGACCGGTTTCGCCATCTTGCGGCTCATCAGGGAGCTATAAACAAACAGACCAAGTCCTTGGTGCGTCACTTGCAAAAGTTAGGTTTTAAAATGGTGGGCAGAGGGGGGAAACGCCCTCCCTATGTTGTCTGCCTCTTGGTTCTGGCCCGCACCTCAGACTGTTGCTGTTGTCCAAATGAATGCACCTTGTGCTTTAGCTTTAGGCACCATCCAGAGTTCCTGCTTGGCTACTACTGAATGTGTCCTGTCCTGCAGCCTTAAGTATCATCCATCGTTCCTTCTTGGAACACTCCGACCGGTTTCGCCATCTTGCGGCTCATCAGGGAGCTATAAACAAACAGACCAAGTCCTTGGTGCGTCACTTGCAAAAGTTAGGTTTTAAAATGGTGGGCAGAGGGGGGAAACGCCCTCCCTATGTTGTCTGCCTCTTGGTTCTGGCCCGCACCTCAGACTGTTGCTGTTGTCCAAATGAATGCACCTTGTGCTTTAGCTTTAGGCACCATCCAGAGTTCCTGCTTGGCTACTACTGAATGTGTCCTGTCCTGCAGCCTTAAGTATCATCCATCGTTCCTTCTTGGAACACTCCGACCGGTTTCGCCATCTTGCGGCTCATCAGGGAGCTATAAACAAACAGACCAAGTCCTTGGTGCGTCACTTGCAAAAGTTAGGTTTTAAAATGGTGGGCAGAGGGGGGAAACGCCCTCCCTATGTTGTCTGCCTCTTGGTTCTGGCCCGCACCTCAGACTGTTGCTGTTGTCCAAATGAATGCACCTTGTGCTTTAGCTTTAGGCACCATCCAGAGTTCCTGCTTGGCTACTACTGAATGTGTCCTGTCCTGCAGCCTTAAGTATCATCCATCGTTCCTTCTTGGAACACTCCGACCGGTTTCGCCATCTTGCGGCTCATCAGGGAGCTATAAACAAACAGACCAAGTCCTTGGTGCGTCACTTGCAAAAGTTAGGTTTTAAAATGGTGGGCAGAGGGGGGAAACGCCCTCCCTATGTTGTCTGCCTCTTGGTTCTGGCCCGCACCTCAGACTGTTGCTGTTGTCCAAATGAATGCACCTTGTGCTTTAGCTTTAGGCACCATCCAGAGTTCCTGCTTGGCTACTACTGAATGTGTCCCGTCCTCCAGCCTTAAGTACCATCCATCGTTCCTTCTTGGAACACTCCGACCGGTTTCGCCATCTTGCGGCTCATCAGGGAGCTACAAACAAACAGACCAAGTCCTTAGTGCGTCACTTGCAAAAGTTAGGTTTTAAAATGGTGGGCAGAGGGGGGAAACGCCCTCCCTATGTTGTCTGCCTCTTGGTTCTGGCCCGCACCTCAGACTGTTGCTGTTGTCCAAATGAATGCACCTTGTGCTTTAGCTTTAGGCACCATCCAGAGTTCCTGCTTGGCTACTACTGAATGTGTCCCGTCCTCCAGCCTTAAGTACCATCCATCGTTCCTTCTTGGAACACTCCGACCGGTTTCGCCATCTTGCGGCTCATCAGGGAGCTACAAACAAACAGACCAAGTCCTTAGTGCGTCACTTGCAAAAGTTAGGTTTTAAAATGGTGGGCAGAGGGGGGAAACGCCCTCCCTATGTTGTCTGCCTCTTGGTTCTGGCCCGCACCTCAGACTGTTGCTGTTGTCCAAATGAATGCACCTTGTGCTTTAGCTTTAGGCACCATCCAGAGTTCCTGCTTGGCTACTACTGAATGTGTCCCGTCCTCCAGCCTTAAGTACCATCCATCGTTCCTTCTTGGAACACTCCGACCGGTTTCGCCATCTTGCGGCTATAGGGTTAGGGTTAGGGTTAGGGTTAGGGTTAGGGTTAGGGTTAGGGTTAGGGTTAGGGTTAGGGTTAGGGTTAGGGTTAGGGTTAGGGTTAGGGTTAGGGTTAGGGTTAGGTTAGGGTTAGGGTTAGGGTTAGGGTTAGGGTTAGGGTTAGGGTTAGGGTTAGGGTTAGGGTTAGGGTTAGGGTTAGGGTTAGGGTTAGGGTTAGGGTTAGGGTTAGGGTTAGGGTTAGGGGTTAGGGTTAGGGTTAGGGTTAGGGTTAGGTTAGGGTTAGGGTTAGGGTTAGGGTTAGGGTTAGGGTTAGGGTTAGGGTTAGGGTTAGGGTTAGGGTTAGGGTTAGGGTTAGGGTTAGGGTTAGGGTTAGGGTTAGGGTTAGGGTTAGGGTTAGGGTTAGGGTTAGGGTTAGGGTTAGGGTTAGGGTTAGGGTTAGGGTTAGGGTTAGGGTTAGGGTTAGGGTTAGGGTTAGGGTTAGGGTTAGGGTTAGGGTTAGGGTTAGGGTTAGGGTTAGGGTTAGGGTTAGGGTTAGGGTTAGGGTTAGGGTTAGGGTTAGGGTTAGGGTTAGGGTTAGGGTTAGGGTTAGGTTAGGGTTAGGGTTAGGGTTAGGGTTAGGGTTAGGGTTAGGGTTAGGGTTAGGGTTAGGGTTAGGGTTAGGGTTAGGGTTAGGGTTAGGGTTAGGGTTAGGGTTAGGGTTAGGGTTAGGGTTAGGGTTAGGGTTAGGGTTAGGGTTAGGGTTAGGGTTAGGGTTAGGGTTAGGGTTAGGGTTAGGGTTAGGGTTAGGGTTAGGGTTAGGGTTAGGGTTAGGGTTAGGGTTAGGGTTAGGGTTAGGGTTAGGGTTAGGGTTAGGGTTAGGGTTAGGGTTAGGGTTAGGGTTAGGGTTAGGGTTAGGGTTAGGGTTAGGGTTAGGGTTAGGGTTAGGGTTAGGGTTAGGGTTAGGGTTAGGGTTAGGGTTAGGGTTAGGGTTAGGGTTAGGGTTAGGGTTAGGGTTAGGGTTAGGGTTAGGGTTAGGGTTAGGGTTAGGGTTAGGGTTAGGGTTAGGGTTAGGGTTAGGGTTAGGGTTAGGGTTAGGGTTAGGGTTAGGGTTAGGGTTAGGGTTAGGGTTAGGGTTAGGGTTAGGGTTAGGGTTAGGGTTAGGGTTAGGGTTAGGGTTAGGGTTAGGGTTAGGGTTAGGGTTAGGGTTAGGGTTAGGGTTAGGGTTAGGGTTAGGGTTAGGGTTAGGGTTAGGGTTAGGGTTAGGGTTAGGGTTAGGGTTAGGGTTAGGGTTAGGGTTAGGGTTAGGGTTAGGGTTAGGGTTAGGGTTAGGGTTAGGGTTAGGGTTAGGGTTAGGGTTAGGGTTAGGGTTAGGGTTAGGGTTAGGGTTAGGGTTAGGGTTAGGGTTAGGGTTAGGGTTAGGGTTAGGGTTAGGGTTAGGGTTAGGGTTAGGGTTAGGGTTAGGGTTAGGGTTAGGGTTAGGGTTAGGGTTAGGGTTAGGGTTAGGGTTAGGGTTAGGGTTAGGGTTAGGGTTAGGGTTAGGGTTAGGGTTAGGGTTAGGGTTAGGGTTAGGGTTAGGGTTAGGGTTAGGGTTAGGGTTAGGGTTAGGGTTAGGGTTAGGGTTAGGGTTAGGGTTAGGGTTAGGGTTAGGGTTAGGGTTAGGGTTAGGGTTAGGGTTAGGGTTAGGGTTAGGGTTAGGGTTAGGGTTAGGGTTAGGGTTAGGGTTAGGGTTAGGGTTAGGGTTAGGGTTAGGGTTAGGGTTAGGGTTAGGGTTAGGGTTAGGGTTAGGGTTAGGGTTAGGGTTAGGGTTAGGGTTAGGGTTAGGGTTAGGGTTAGGGTTAGGGTTAGGGTTAGGGTTAGGGTTAGGGTTAGGGTTAGGGTTAGGGTTAGGGTTAGGGTTAGGGTTAGGGTTAGGGTTAGGGTTAGGGTTAGGGTTAGGGTTAGGGTTAGGGTTAGGGTTAGGGTTAGGGTTAGGGTTAGGGTTAGGGTTAGGGTTAGGGTTAGGGTTAGGGTTAGGGTTAGGGTTAGGGTTAGGGTTAGGGTTAGGGTTAGGGTTAGGGTTAGGGTTAGGGTTAGGGTTAGGGTTAGGGTTAGGGTTAGGGTTAGGGTTAGGGTTAGGGTTAGGGTTAGGGTTAGGGTTAGGGTTAGGGTTAGGGTTAGGGTTAGGGTTAGGGTTAGGGTTAGGGTTAGGGTTAGGGTTAGGGTTAGGGTTAGGGTTAGGGTTAGGGTTAGGGTTAGGGTTAGGGTTAGGGTTAGGGTTAGGGTTAGGGTTAGGGTTAGGGTTAGGGTTAGGGTTAGGGTTAGGGTTAGGGTTAGGGTTAGGGTTAGGGTTAGGGTTAGGGTTAGGGTTAGGGTTAGGGTTAGGGTTAGGGTTAGGGTTAGGGTTAGGGTTAGGGTTAGGGTTAGGGTTAGGGTTAGGGTTAGGGTTAGGGTTAGGGTTAGGGTTAGGGTTAGGGTTAGGGTTAGGGTTAGGGTTAGGGTTAGGGTTAGGGTTAGGGTTAGGGTTAGGGTTAGGGTTAGGGTTAGGGTTAGGGTTAGGGTTAGGGTTAGGGTTAGGGTTAGGGTTAGGGTTAGGGTTAGGGTTAGGGTTAGGGTTAGGGTTAGGGTTAGGGTTAGGGTTAGGGTTAGGGTTAGGGTTAGGGTTAGGGTTAGGGTTAGGGTTAGGGTTAGGGTTAGGGTTAGGGTTAGGGTTAGGGTTAGGGTTAGGGTTAGGGTTAGGGTTAGGGTTAGGGTTAGGGTTAGGGTTAGGGTTAGGGTTAGGGTTAGGGTTAGGGTTAGGGTTAGGGTTAGGGTTAGGGTTAGGGTTAGGGTTAGGGTTAGGGTTAGGGTTAGGGTTAGGGTTAGGGTTAGGGTTAGGGTTAGGGTTAGGGTTAGGGTTAGGGTTAGGGTTAGGGTTAGGGTTAGGGTTAGGGTTAGGGTTAGGGTTAGGGTTAGGGTTAGGGTTAGGGTTAGGGTTAGGGTTAGGGTTAGGGTTAGGGTTAGGGTTAGGGTTAGGGTTAGGGTTAGGGTTAGGGTTAGGGTTAGGGTTAGGGTTAGGGTTAGGGTTAGGGTTAGGGTTAGGGTTAGGGTTAGGGTTAGGGTTAGGGTTAGGGTTAGGGTTAGGGTTAGGGTTAGGGTTAGGGTTAGGGTTAGGGTTAGGGTTAGGGTTAGGGTTAGGGTTAGGGTTAGGGTTAGGGTTAGGGTTAGGGTTAGGGTTAGGGTTAGGGTTAGGGTTAGGGTTAGGGTTAGGGTTAGGGTTAGGGTTAGGGTTAGGGTTAGGGTTAGGGTTAGGGTTAGGGTTAGGGTTAGGGTTAGGGTTAGGGTTAGGGTTAGGGTTAGGGTTAGGGTTAGGGTTAGGGTTAGGGTTAGGGTTAGGGTTAGGGTTAGGGTTAGGGTTAGGGTTAGGGTTAGGGTTAGGGTTAGGGTTAGGGTTAGGGTTAGGGTTAGGGTTAGGGTTAGGGTTAGGGTTAGGGTTAGGGTTAGGGTTAGGGTTAGGGTTAGGGTTAGGGTTAGGGTTAGGGTTAGGGTTAGGGTTAGGGTTAGGGTTAGGGTTAGGTTAGGGTTAGGGTTAGGGTTAGGGTTAGGGTTAGGGTTAGGGTTAGGGTTAGGGTTAGGGTTAGGGTTAGGGTTAGGGTTAGGGTTAGGGTTAGGGTTAGGGTTAGGGTTAGGGTTAGGGTTAGGGTTAGGGTTAGGGTTAGGGTTAGGGTTAGGGTTAGGGTTAGGGTTAGGGTTAGGGTTAGGGTTAGGGTTAGGGTTAGGGTTAGGGTTAGGGTTAGGGTTAGGGTTAGGGTTAGGGTTAGGGTTAGGGTTAGGGTTAGGGTTAGGGTTAGGGTTAGGGTTAGGGTTAGGGTTAGGGTTAGGGTTAGGGTTAGGGTTAGGGTTAGGGTTAGGGTTAGGGTTAGGGTTAGGGTTAGGGTTAGGGTTAGGGTTAGGGTTAGGGTTAGGGTTAGGGTTAGGGTTAGGGTTAGGGTTAGGGTTAGGGTTAGGGTTAGGGTTAGGGTTAGGGTTTAGGGTTAGGGTTAGGGTTAGGGTTAGGTTAGGGTTAGGGTTAGGGTTAGGGTTAGGGTTAGGGTTAGGGTTAGGGTTAGGGTTAGGGTTAGGGTTAGGGTTAGGGTTAGGGTTAGGGTTAGGGTTAGGGTTAGGGTTAGGGTTAGGGTTAGGGTTAGGGTTAGGGTTAGGGTTAGGTTAGGGTTAGGGTTAGGTTGTTAGGGTTAGGGTTAGGGTTAGGGTTAGGGTTAGGGTTAGGGTTAGGGTTAGGGTTAGGGTTAGGGTTAGGGTTAGGGTTAGGGTTAGGGTTAGGGTTAGGGTTAGGGTTAGGGTTAGGGTTAGGGTTAGGGTTAGGGTTAGGGTTAGGGTTAGGGTTAGGGTTAGGGTTAGGGTTAGGGTTAGGGTTAGGGTTAGGGTTAGGGTTAGGGTTAGGGTTAGGGTTAGGGTTAGGGTTAGGGTTAGGGTTAGGGTTAGGGTTAGGGTTAGGGTTAGGGTTAGGGTTAGGGTTAGGGTTAGGGTTAGGGTTAGGGTTAGGGTTAGGGTTAGGGTTAGGGTTAGGGTTAGGGTTAGGGTTAGGGTTAGGGTTAGGGTTAGGGTTAGGGTTAGGGTTAGGGTTAGGGTTAGGGTTAGGGTTAGGGTTAGGGTTAGGGTTAGGGTTAGGGTTAGGGTTAGGGTTAGGGTTAGGGTTAGGGTTAGGGTTAGGGTTAGGGTATAGGGTTAGGGTTAGGGTTAGGGTTAGGGTTAGGGTTAGGGTTAGGGTTAGGGTTAGGGTTAGGGTTAGGGTTAGGGTTAGGGTTAGGGTTAGGGTTAGGGTTAGGGTTAGGGTTAGGGTTAGGGTTAGGGTTAGGGTTAGGGTTAGGGTTAGGGTTAGGGTTAGGGTTAGGGTTAGGGTTAGGGTTAGGGTTAGGGTTAGGGTTAGGGTTAGGGTTAGGGTTAGGGTTAGGGTTAGGGTTAGGGTTAGGGTTAGGGTTAGGGTTAGGGTTAGGGTTAGGGTTAGGGTTAGGGTTAGGGTTAGGGTTAGGGTTAGGGTA
>NW_027138692.1:0-37941 GCF_035084215.1 Heptranchias perlo
TCTCATTGACCGTGACCTCTCCCACAGAGAGAGAGACAGAGAGAGAGAGAGAGCGAGAGAGAGAGACAGGTCCCCGATCTATCTATCTATCAATCTCCGACCCTCTCACTGACCGAGACCTCTCCCACAGAGAGAGAGAGAGAGAGAGAGACAGACAGGTCCCCTATCTGTCTATCGATCTCCGACCCTCTCAGTGACCGAGACCTCTCCCAGAGAGAGAGAGAGAGAGAGAGAGAGCGAGAGCGAGAGAGACAGACAGACAGACAGGTCCCCTATCTATCTATCTATCAATCTCCGACCCTCTCACTGACCGAGACCTCTCCCACAGAGAGAGAGAGAGAGAGAGAGACAGGTCCCCTATCTATCTATCTATCAATCTCCGACCCTCTCACTGACCGACACCTCTCCCACAGAGAGAGAGAGAGACAGACAGGTCCCCTATCTATCTATCGATCTCCGACCCTCTCATTGACCGTGACCTCTCCCACAGAGAGAGAGACAGAGAGAGAGAGAGACAGGTCCCCTATCTATCTATCGATCTCCGACCCTCTCAGTGACCGAGACCTCTCCCACAGAGAGAGAGAGAGACAGAGAGAGAGACAGGTCCCCTATCTATCTATCTATCTATCTATCAAGCTCCGACCCTCTCACTGACCGAGACCTCTCCCACAGAGAGAGAGAGAGAGAGACAGACAGACAGGTCCCCTATCTATCTATCGATCTCCGACCCTCTCAGTGACCGAGATCTCGCCCACACAGAGAGAGAGAGAGAGAGAGAGAGAGAGAGAGAGGGAGACAGACAGGTCCCCTATCTGTCGATCTCCGACCCTCTCACTGACCGTGACTTCTCCCACAGAGAGAGAGAGAGAGAGAGAGACGGGCCCCTCTCCATCGATCTATCTATCTATCGATCTCCGACCCTCTCACTGACCGTGACCTCTCCCACCTATTGTCTTCTCCTTGCTGACTCGCCAGGTCAACGGTCCCTCGTGAATCATCCTCTGCTGCGTCAAGTCGAGATTCTGGAAGACAAGAGAGGGAGGATGAAGGTCATCAAAGTCAATTTCAGCGTGCGATGCTGCAGTGAGGAAGTGGTTGATTGGGGAAGGAAGCTGAGATATTGCCCTCAGTCGGTCTGGGTTAGGGTAATGGGGGAGACGGCATTTCAATAATCTAGGATTCGGTGTGTTCCCTGGGGAGAGTCGGCGGGTATCCCAGGGAGAGTCCGTGTGTTCCCATACGAGAGTCGGCGTGTACTCCAGTGAGAATCAGTCTGAACACCACAGAGTATCAGTGTGTATCCCAGTGAGAGTCAGCATCTTAATTGGAGGAGGGGGGGGAAATCGGAGGGGAGAGGGGGGAAATCGGAGGGGAGGGGGGTGAAATCGGAGGGGAGGGGGGTGAAATCGGAGGGAGGGGGTGAAATCGGAGGGGAGGGGGGTGAAATCGGAGGGGAGGGGGTGAAATCGGAGGGGGGGAGGGGGTGAAATCGGAGGGGAGGGGATTGAAATCGGAGGGGAGGGGGGAGGAAATCGGAGGGAGGGGGTTGAAATCGGAGGGGAGGGGGTTGAAATCGGAGGGGAGGGGGTTGAAATCGGAGGGGAGAGGGGTGAAATCGGAGGGGAGGGGGTGAAATCGGAGGGGAGAGGGGTGAAATCGGAGGGGAGGGGGTGAAATCGGAGGGGAGGGGGTGAAATCGGGGGGGGGGGGGGGAGAAGGAATGGGAGGGAGACTTCAAGGTTAAGTTACGAGGAGAGATTACACAAATTGGGACTGTATTCTCTCGAGTTTCGAAGGTTAAGGGGTGTTTATTGAGGGGAACGGGCGGGGAGAGGAGAGGGAACGGGAGGGGAGAGGAGAGGAGAGGGAACGGGAGGGGAGAGGAGAGGAGAGGGAACGGGAGGGGAGAGGAGAGGAAACGGGAGGGGAGAGGAGAGGGAACGGGAGGGGAGGGGAGAGGAGTGGGAACGGGAGGGGAGAGGAGAGGGAACGGGAGGGGAGGGGAGAGGGAAGGGGAGGGGAGAGGAGAGGGAACGGGAGGGGAGAGGAGAGGGAACGGGAGGGGAGAGGAGAGGGAACGGGAGGGGAGAGGAGAGGGAACGGGAGGGGAGAGGAGAGGGAACGGGAGGGGAGAGGAGAGGGAACGGGAGGGGAGAGGAGAGGAACGGGAGGGGAGAGGAGAGGGAACGGGAGGGGAGAGGAGAGGGAACGGGAGGGGAGGGGAGGGGAGAGGAGAGGGAACGGGAGGGGAGAGGAGAGGGAACGAGGGGAGAGGAGAGGGGAGAGGAGAGGGAACGGGAGGGGAGGGGAGGGGAGAGGAGAGGGAACGGGAGGGGAGAGGAGAGGGAACGGAGGGAGAGGAGAGGGAACGGGAGGGGAGAGGAGAGGGAACGGGAGGGGAGGGGAGGGGAGAGGAGAGGGAACGGGAGGGGAGAGGAGAGGGAACGGGAGGGGAGAGGAGAGGGAACGGGAGGGGAGAGGAGAGGGAACGGGAGGGGAGAGGAGAGGGAACGGAGGGGAGAGGAGAGGGAACGGGAGGGGAGAGGAGAGGGAACGGGAGGGAGGGGAGAGGAGAGGGAACGGGAGGGGAGGGGAGAGGGAAGGGGAGGGGAGGGGAGAGGAGAGGGAACGGGAGGGGAGGGGAGAGGGAAGGGGAGAGGAGAGGGAAGTGGAGGGGAGAGGAGCGGGAACGGGAGGGGAGGGGAGAGGAGCGGGAACGGGAGGGGGAGGGGAGAGGAGCGGGAACGGGAGGGGAGGGGAGAGGAGCGGGAACGGGAGGGGAGGGGAGAGGAGCGGGAACGGGAGGGGAGGGGAGAGGAGAGGGAACGGGAGGGGAGGGGAGAGGAGAGGGGAGAGGAGAGGAAACGGGAGGGGAGAGGAGAGGGAACGGGAGGGGAGGGGAGAGGAGAGGGAACGGGAGGGGAGGGGAGAGGGAAGGGGAGGGGAGAGGAGAGGGAACGGGAGGGGAGAGGAGAGGGAACGGGAGGGGAGAGGAGAGGGAACGGGAGGGGAGAGGAGAGGGAACGGGAGGGGAGAGGAGAGGGAACGGGAGGGGAGAGGAGAGGAACGGGAGGGGAGAGGAGAGGGAACGGGAGGGGAGAGGAGAGGGAACGGGAGGGGAGAGGAGAGGGAACGGGAGGGGAGGGGAGGGGAGGGGAGAGGAGAGGGAACGGGAGGGGAGAGGAGAGGGAACGGGAGGGGAGAGGAGAGGGAACGGGAGGGGAGAGGAGAGGGGAGAGGAGAGGGAACGGGAGGGGAGGGGAGGGGAGAGGAGAGGGAACGGGAGGGGAGAGGAGAGGGAACGGGAGGGGAGAGGAGAGGGAACGGGAGGGGAGGGGAGGGGAGAGGAGAGAGGGAACGGGAGGGGAGAGGAGAGGGAACGGGAGGGGAGAGGAGAGGGAACGGGAGGGGAGAGGAGAGGGAACGGGAGGGGAGAGGAGAGGGAACGGGAGGGGAGGGGAGAGGAGAGGAACGGGAGGGGAGGGTAGAGGGAAGGGGAGGGGAGGGGAGAGGAGAGGGAACGGGAGGGGAGGGGAGAGGGAAGGGGAGAGGAGAGAGAAGTGGAGGGGAGAGGAGCGGGAACGGGAGGGGAGGGGAGAGGAGCGGGAACGGGAGGGGAGGGGAGAGGAGCGGGAACGGGAGGGGAGGGGAGAGGAGCGGGAACGGGAGGGGAGGGGAGAGGAGCGGGAACGGGAGGGGAGGGGAGAGGAGCGGGGAACGGGAGGGGAGGGGAGAGGAGCGGGAACGGGAGGGGAGGGGAGAGGAGAGGGAACGGGAGGGGAGAGGAGAGGGAACGGGAGGGGAGGGGGAAGGGGAGGGGAGAGGGAAGGGGAGGGGAGGGGGAAGGGGAGGGAGAGGAAGGGGAGGGGAGAGGGAAGGGGAGGGGAGAGGAGAGGGAACGGGAGGGGAGAGGAGAGGGAACGGGAGGGAGAGGAGAGGGAACGGGAGGGGAGTGGTGAGGAACGGGAGGGGAGAGGTGAGGGAACGGGAGGGGAGGGGAAGGGAGGGGAGAGGGAAGGGGAGGGGAGAGGAGAGGGAACGGGAGGGGAGAGGAGGGACGGGAGGGGAGAGGAGAGGGAACGGGAGGGGAGGGGAGAGGGAACGGGAGGGGAGGGGAGAGGGAACGGGAGGGGAGGGGAGAGGAACGGGAGGGGAGGGGAGAGGGAACGGGAGGGGAGGGGAGAGGGAACGGGAGGGGAGGGGAGAGGGAACGGGAGGGGAGGGGAGAGGGAACGGGAGGGGAGGGGAGAGGGAACGGGAGGGGAGAGGAGAGGGAACGGGAGGGGAGGGGAGAGGGAAGGGGAGGGGAGGGGAGAGGGGAGGGGAGAGGAGGGGAGGGAGGGAGAGGGAACGGGAGGGGAGAGGAAACGGGAGGGGAGAGGAGAGGGAACGGGAGGGGAGGGGAGAGGGAACGGGAGGGGAGGGGAGAGGGAACGGGAGGGGAGAGGAGAGGGAACGGGAGGGGAGGGAGAGGGAAGGGGAGGGGAGAGGAGAGGGAAGAGGAGGGGAGAGGAGAGGAGAGGGAACGGGAGGGGAGAGGAGAGGGAAGGGGAGGGGAGAGGAGAGGGGAGGGGAGAGGAGAGGGAAGGGGAGGGGAGAGGAGAGGGAAGAGGAGGGTGAGAGGAGAGGGAAGAGGAGGGGAGAGGAGAGGGAAGGGGAGGGGAGAGGAGAGGGAAGGGGAGGGGAGATGAGAGGGAACGGGAGGGGAGAGGAGAGGGAACGGGAGGGGAGGGGAGAGGAGAGGGAACGGAGGGGAGAGGAGAGGAGAGGGAACGGGAGGGGAGAGGAGAGGAGAGGGAACGGGAGGGGAGAGGAGAGGGAACGGGAGGGGAGAGGAGAGGGAACGGGAGGGGAGAGGAGAGGGAACGGGAGGGAGAGGAGAGGGAACGGAGGGGAGGGGAGAGGGAACGGGAGGGGAGGGGAGAGGGAACGGGAGGGAGGGGAAAGGGAACGGGAGGGGAGGGGAGAGGGAACGGGAGGGGAGAGGAGAGGGAACGGGAGGGGAGAGGAGAGGGAACGGGAGGGGAGAGGAGAGGGAACGGGAGGGGAGGGGAGAGGAGAGGGAACGGGAGGGGAGGGGAGAGGAGAGGGAACGGGAGGGGAGGGGAGAGGGGAGAGGAGAGGGAACGGGAGGGGAGGGGAGAGGAGAGGGGAGAGGAGGGGAGGGGTGAGGGGAGGGGTGAGGGGAGGGGAGAGGAGGGGAGGGGTGAGGGGAGGGGAGGGGAGAGGGAGGGGTGAGGGGAGGGGAGGGGAGAGGGAACGGGAGGGAGGGGTGAGGGAAGGGGAGGGGAGAGGAGAGGGAACGGGAGGGGAGAGGAGAGGGAACGGGAGGGGAGAGGAGAGGGAACGGGAGGGGAGGGGAGAGGGAACGGGAGGGGAGGGGAGAGGGAACGGGAGGGGAGGGAGAGGGAGGGGAGAGGGAACGGGAGGGGAGGGGAGGGAGAGGAGAGGGAACAGGAGGGGAGGGGAGAGGAGAGGAACGGGAGGGAGAGGAGAGGGAACGGGAGGGGAGAGGAGAGGGAACGGAGGGGAGAGGAGAGGGAACGGGAGGGGAGAGGAGAGGGAACGGGAGGGGAGAGGAGAGGGAACGGGAGGGGAGAGGAGAGGGAACGGGAGGGGAGAGGAGAGGGAACGGGAGGCGAGGGGAGAGGAGAGGGAACGGGAGGCGAGGGAACGGGGGGGAGGGGGAACGGGGGGAGGGGGAACGGGGGGGAGGGGGAACGGGGGGAGGGGGAACGGGGGGGGGAGAGGGGGAACGGGGGGGAGGGGGAACGGGGGGAGGGGGGACGGGGGGGAGGGGGGACGGGGGGGGAGGGGGGACGGGGGGGAGGGGGGACGGGGGGGAGAGGGGGAACGGGGGGAGGGGGGAGGGGGAACGGGGGGGAGGGGGAACGGGGGGGAGGGAGAACGGGGGGGAGGGGGAACGGGGGGGAGGGGAACGGGGGGGGGAGGGGGAACGGGGGAGGGGAGGGGACGGGGGGAGGCGGACGGAGGGAGAGGGGGAACGGGGGGAGGGGGGAACGGGGGGAGGGGGAACGGGGGGAGGGGGAACGGGGGGAGGGGGAACGGGGGGAGGGGGAACGGGGGGAGGGGGAACGGGGGGAGGGGGAACGGGGGGAGGGGGAACGGGGGGAGGGGGAACGGGGGGAGGGGGGACGGGGGGAGGGGGGACGGGGGGAGGGGGAACGGGGGGAGGGGGACGGGGGGACGGGGAGGGGACGGGGGGACGGGGGAGGGGGGAGGGGGGACGGGGGGAGGGGGGAACGGGGGAGAGGGGCGGGGAGGGGAGGGGAGAGGGGCGGGGAAGGGAGAGGAGGGGCGGGGAAGGGAGAGGGGGGGCGGGGCCGGGAGAGGGGGGGGCGGGGCCGGGAGAGTGGAGGGGCGTGGAGGGGAGAGGCGGAGAGGGGAGGAGCGTGGAGGGGGAGAGGGGAGGAGCGTGGAGGGGAGAGGGGCGTGGAGGGGAGAGGGGAGGGGCGGGGGAGAGGGGAGGGGCGGGGGAGAGGGGAGGGGCGGGGGAGAGGGGGGGGCGGGGAGGGGCGGGGGAGAGGGGAGGGGCGAGGGGAGGGGAGAGGGAGGGCGTGGAGGGGAGAGGGGAGGGGCGGGGGAGAGGGGAGGGGCGGGGGAGAGGGGAGGGGCGGGGGAGAAGGGAGGGGCGGGGGAGAGGGGAGGGGCGAGGGGGGAGGGGAGGGGCGAGGGGAGGGAGAGGGGAGGGGCGTGGAGGGGAGAGGGGCGTGGAGGGGAGAGGGCGTGGAGGGGAGAGGGGAGGGGCGGGGGAGAGGGGAGGGGCGGGGGAGAGGGGAGGGGCGAGGGGGGAGGGGAGGGCGAGGGGAGGGGCGAGGGGGGAGGGGAGGGGCGAGGGGGGGACGGGGGGAGGGGGGGACGGGGGGGGAGGCGAGGGGGACGGGAGGGAGGCGAGGGGGGACGGGAGGGGAGGCGAGGGGGACGGGAGGGGAGGCGAGGGGGGACGGGAGGGGAGGCGAGGGGGGACGGGAGGGGAGGCGAGGGGGAACCGGAGGGGAGGCGAGGGGGAACCGGAGGGGAGGCGAGGGGAACCGGAGGGGAGGCGAGGGGGGGCGGGAGGGGAGGCGAGGGGGGGCGGGAGGGGAGGCGGGAGGGGAGGCGAGGCGAGGGGGGACGGGAGGCGTGGCGAGGGGGGACGGGAGGGGAGGCGGGGCGGGGCGGGAGGGGGCACGGGAGGGGGGGCGAGGGGGGACGGGAGGGGAGGCGAGGGGGAACCGGAGGGGAGGCGAGGGGGAACCGGAGGCGAGGCGAGGGGGAACCGGAGGGGAGGCGAGGGGGAACCGGAGGCGAGGCGAGGGGGAACCGGAGGCGAGGGGGAACCGGAGGGGAGGCGAGGGGGAACCGGAGGCGAGGCGAGGGGGAACCGGAGGCGAGGCGAGGGGGAACCGGAGGCGAGGCGAGGGGGAACCGGAGGCGAGGCGAGGGGGAACCGGAGGCGAGGGGTTACCGGCTGGAACCGTCCACCACACACCTTGAACTCGAAGGCGACGGGGTTGTTGGCCCGCTCCAGTGAGCTGGTGTCCAGCCGTCTCTGGTAATCGTCCAGACGCTGCCTGTTCTCGGTCTCCTTCACTGCCTCGTTGACTGAGGTGAGGGTGAGTCGGCAGCACTCCCGCACCACAACCAGCTTCTCCCGCTCCACCCGGTCTGAGGAGGACAAGTGGGAGGACAGTCAAAAGAGTTCCCTCCGCAGGGCAAAGGACGGCACGGCCTCCGTCGAACTCCCTTCCACGTCCGATGAAAGTCAAGAGTCTTCATCATTCCACGGGACAGTCTCTATACCCCAATATACAGTAACAGGGACCCTTCACCCCACGGGACAGTCTCTATACCCCAATATACAGTAACAGGGACCCTTCACCCCACGGGACAGTCTCTACACCCCAATATACAGTAACAGGGACCCTTCACCCCACGGGACGGTCTCTATACCCCAATATACAGTAACAGGGACCCTTCACCCCACGGGACAGTCTCTATACCCCAATATACAGTAACAGGGACCCTTCACCCCACGGGACGGTCTCTATACCCCAATATACAGTAACAGGGACCCTTCACCCCACGGGACAGTCTCTATACCCCAATATACAGTAACAGGGACCCTTCACCCCACGGGACAGTCTCTATACCCCAATATACAGTAACAGGGACCCTTCACCCCACGGGACAGTCTCTATACCCCAATATACAGTAACAGAGACCCTTCACCCCACGGGACAGTCTCTATACCTCAATATACAGTAACAGGGACCCTTCACCCCACGGGACGGTCTCTATACCCCAATATACAGTAACAGGGACCCTTCACCCCACGGGACATTCTCTATACCCCAATATACAGTAACAGGGACCCTTCACCCCACGGGACAGTCTCTATACCCCAATATACAGTAACAGGGACCCTTCACCCCACTGGACAGTCTCCATACCCCAATATACAGTAACAGGGACCCTTCACCTCACGGGACAGTCTCTATACCCCAATATGGTTTTGTGAGAGGAAAATCATGTCTCACGAATTTGATTGAGTTTTTGAAGGGGTAACCAAGAAGATAGATGAGGGCTGTGCAGTAGACGTGGTCTACATGGACTTCAGCAAAGCCTTTGACAAGGTACCGCATGGTAGGTTGTTACATAAGGTTAAATCTCATGGGATCCAAGGTGAGGTAGCCAATTGGATACAAATTGGCTTGACGACAGAAGACAGAGGGTGGTTGTCGAGGGTTGTTTTTCAAACTGGATGCCTGTGTCCAGCGGTGTGCCTCAGGGATCGGTGCTGGGTCCGCTGTTATTTGTTATTTATATTAATGATTTGGATGAGAATTTAGGAGGCATGGTTAGTAAGTTTGCAGATGACAACAAGATTGGTGGCATTGTGGACAGTGAAGAAGGTTATCTAGGATTGCAACGGGATCTTGATAAATTGGGCCAGTGGGCCGATGAATGGCAGATGGAGTTTAATTTAGATAAATGTGAGGTGATGCATTTTGGTAGATCGAATCGGGCCAGGACCTACTCCGTTAATGGTAGGGCGTTGGGGAGAGTTATAGAACAAAGAGATCTAGGAGTACAGATTCATAGCTCCTTGAAAGTGGAGTCACAGGTGGATAGGGTGGTGAAGAAGGCATTCAGCATGCTTGGTTTCATTGGTCAGAACATTGAATGCAGGAGTTGGGATGTCTTGTTGAAGTTGTACAGGGCATTGGTGAGGCCACACTTGGAGTACTGTGTACAGTTCTGGTCACCCTATTATAGAAAGGATATTATTAAACTAGAAAGAGTGCAGAAAAGATTTACTAGGATGCTACCGGGACTTGATGGTTTGACTTACAGGGAGAGGTTAGACAGACTGGGACTTTATTCCCTGGAGAGTAGGAGGTTAAGGGGTGATCTTATAGAAGTCTATAAAATAATGAGGGGCATAGATAAGGTCGATAGTCAAAATCTTTTCCCAAAGGTAGGGGAGTCCATAACGAGGGGGCACAGATTTAAGGTGAGAGGGGAGAGATACAAAAGGATCCAGAGGGGCAATTTTTTCACTCAAAGGGTGGTGAGTGTCTGGAACGAGCTGCCAGAGGCAGTAGTAGAGGCGGGGTACAATTTTGTCTTTTAAAAAGCATTTGGACAGTTACATGGGGAAGATGGGTATCGAGGATATGGGCCAAGTGCAGGCAATTGGGACTAGCTTAGTGGTATAAACTGGGCGACATGGACATGTTGGGCCGAAGGGCCTGTTTCCATGTTGTAACTTCTATGATTCTATGATTCTATGAATATACAGTAACAGGGACCCTTCACTCCACGGGACAGTCTCTATACCCCAATATACAGTAACAGGGACCCTTCACCCCACGGGACGGTCTCTATTCCCCAATATACAGTTACAGGGACCCTTCACCCCACGGGACAGTCTCTATACCCCAATATACAGTAACAGGGACCCTTCACCCCACGGGACAGTCTCTATACCCCAATATGCAGTTACAGGGACCCTTCACCCCACGGGACGGTCTCTATACCCCAATATACAGTAACAGGGACCCTTCATTCCACGGGACGGTCTCTATACCCCAATATACAGTAACAGGGACCCTTCACCCCACGGGACAGTCTCTGTACCCCAATATACAGTAACAGGGACCCTTCACTCCACGGGACAGTCTCTATACCCCAATACACAGTAACAGGGACCCTTCACCCCACGGGACAGTCTCTGTACCCCAATATACAGTAACAGGGACCCTTCACCCCACGGGACAGTCTCTATACCCCAATATACAGTTACAGGGACCCTTCACCCCACGGGACGGTCTCTATACCCAATATACAGTAACAGGGACCCTTCACTCCACGGGACAGTCTCTATACCCCAGTATACAGTTACAGGGACCCTTCACCCCACGGGACAGTCTCTATACCCCAATATACAGTAACAGGGACCCTTCACCCGACGGGACAGTCTCTATACCCCAATATACAGTAACAGGGACCCTTCACCCCACGGGACGGTCTCTATACCCCAATATACAGTAACAGGGACCCTTCACTCCACGGGACGGTCTCTATACCCCAATATACAGTAACAGGAACCCTTCACCCCACGGGACAGTCTCTATTCCCCAATATACAGTAACAGGGACCCTTCACCCCACGGGACAGTCTCTATACCCCAATATACAGTAACAGGGACCCTTCACCCCACGGGACAGTCTCTAAACCCCAATATACAGTAACAGGGACCCTTCACCCCACGGGACAGTCTCTATACCCCAATATACAGTAACAGGGACCCTTCACCCCACGGGACAGTCTCTATACCCCAATATACAGTAACAGGGACCCTTCACTCCACGGGACAGTCTCTATACCCCAATATACAGTAACAGGGACCCTTCACCCCACGGGACAGTCTCTATACCCCAATATACAGTAACAGGGACCCTTCACCCCACGGGACAGTCTCTATACCCCAATATACAGTAACAGGGACCCTTCACCCCACTGGACAGTCTCTATACCCCAATATACAGTAACAGGGACCCTTCACCCCACGGGACAGTCTCTATACCCCAATATACAGTAACAGGGACCCTTCACCCCACGGGACAGTCTCTATACCCCAATATACAGTAACAGGGACCCGTCACCCCACGGGACAGTCTCTATACCCCAATATACAGTAACAGGGACCCTTCACCCCACGGGACAGTCTCTATACCCCAATATACAGTAACAGGGACCCGTCACCCCACGGGACAGTCTCTATACCCCAATATACAGTAACAGGGACCCTTCACCCCACTGGACAGTCTCTATACCCCAATATACAGTAACAGGGACCCTTCACTCCACGGGACAGCATCTATACCCCAATATACAGTAACAGGGACCCTTCACCCCACGGGACAGTCTCTATACCCCAATATACAGTAACAGGGACCCTTCACCCCACGGGACAGTCTCTATACCCCAATATACAGTAACAGGGACCCTTCACCCCACGGGACAGTCTCTATACCCCAATATACAGTAACAGGGACCCGTCACCCCACGGGACAGTCTCTCCCCCAATATACAGTAACAGGGACCCTTCACCCCATGGGACAGTCTCTATACCCCAATATACAGTAACAGGGACCCTTCACCCCACTGGACAGTCTCTATACCCCAATATACAGTAACAGGGACCCTTCACTCCACGGGACAGCATCTATACCCCAATATACAGTAACAGGGACCCTTCACCCCACGGGACAGTCTCTATACCCCAATATACAGTAACAGGGACCCTTCACCCCACGGGACAGTCTCTATACCCCAATATACAGTAACAGGGACCCTTCACCCCACGGGACAGTCTCTATACCCCAATATACAGTAACAGGGACCCTTCACTCCACGGGACAGTCTCTATACCCCAATATACAGTAACAGGGACCCTTCACCCCACGGGACAGTCTCTATACCCCAATATACAGTAACAGGGACCCTTCACCCCACGGGACAGTCTCTGGACTCTCTCACCGTCTGTGTACTTGATGATATTCTCCAGTAAGAGAGGATACTTGGTCAGTCGCTGCATTTCCGAGACGAGGAGATCTTTGAGTTGAAGTCTGCGACATTCCCTGTTCCTCTCTGCTTCCTGCGAGAAACGACGTGTATTTAAACAGCCCCTTTCACCACCTTGGGACGTCCCAAAGCTTCACAAGCCAATGAAGTCCTTCCTTGAAGGGTAGTCACCATTGTAATACAAACATAGAAAATAGGAGCAGGAGTGGGCCATTCGTCCCTTCGATCCTGCTCCGCCATTCAATATGATCATGGCTGATCCTCTATCTCAATACCATATTCCCGCTCTCTCCCCGTACCCCTTGATGCCTTTTGTGTCTAGAAATCTCTCCAGCTCCTTCTTAAATATATTCAGTGACTTGGCCTCCACAGCCTTCTGTGGTAGAGAATTCCACATC
Source organism: Heptranchias perlo (assembly GCF_035084215.1). Lineage (NCBI taxonomy): Eukaryota > Metazoa > Chordata > Chondrichthyes > Hexanchiformes > Hexanchidae > Heptranchias > Heptranchias perlo. The sequence goes on from NW_027138692.1 coordinate 12,492, forward strand.
TCAGTCCTAAATGTCCTACCCCGAATCCTGAGACTGTGACCCCTCTTTCTGTATCCCCCCAGCCAGGGGAAGCATCCTCCCTGCATCCAGTCTGTCCAGCCCTGTCAGAATTTTTTTGTTATATTCTTCTAAACTCGAGTGAATACAGGCCGAGTCGACCCAATCTCTCCTCAAATGACAGCCCAGCCATCGCAGGGATCAGTCTGGTGAACCTTCGCTGCACTCCCTCTATGGCAAGTATATTCTTTCTTAGGTAAGGAGACCAAAACTGCACACAATACTCCAGGTGTGGTCTCACCAAGGCCCTGTTGAACTGCAGTAAGACATCCTTGCTCCTGCACTCTCATCCTCTTGCAATGAAGGCCAACATACCATTTGCCTTCCTAACTGCTTGCTGCACCTGCATGTTTGCTTTCAGTGACTGGTGTGCAAGGACACCCAGGTCCCCTTTGTACATCAACATTCCCCAATCTAACACCGTTTAAATAATACTCTGCCTTTCTGTTTTTCCTTCCTTCGTGGATAACTTCATATTTATCCACATTATACCATGTATTTGCCCACTCACTCAACTTGTCTAAATCGCCTTGAAGCCTCTGTGCACCCTCCTCACAACTCACGATCCCACCTAGTTTCGTGTCGCAGCAAACTTGGAAATATTACATTTGGTTCCCTCATCCAAATCATTGATATATATTGTGAATGGCTGGGGCCCAAGCACTGATCCCTGCGGTACCCCACTAGTTACAGCCAGCCAACCTGAAAAAGACCCATTTATTCTTCCTCTATGTTTCCCGTCTGTTAACCAATTTTCAATCCATGCCACTATATTACCCCCAATACCATGTGCTTTAATTTTGCACACTAACCTCTGATGTGCGACTTCATCAAAGGCCTTTGGAAAATCTAAATAAACCACATCCACTGGTTCTTCCTTCCCTAATCTACTCATTACATCCTCAAAAAACTCCAGTAGGTTTGTCAAACACGATTTCCCTTTCATAAATCCATGCTGACTTTGTCTAATCCCGTTGATATTTTCTAAGTGTCCTGTTGTCACATCCTTTATAACAGACTCGAGCATTTTCCCTATTATTGATGTTGGACTAACTGGTCTGTAATTCCCTGTTTTCTCTCTCCCTCCTTTTTTAAATAGTGGGGTGACATTTGCCACCCTCCAATCTGCAGGAACTATTCCGTCATCGATAGAATTTTGGAAGATGACAACCAATGCATCCACTATTTCCATGGCTGCCTCTTTTAGTACTCTGGGATGCAGATTATCAGGCCCTGGGGATTTATCAGCTTTCAGTCCCATTCATTTCTCCAGCACTATATTTTTTACGAATACTAATTTCCTTTAATTCCAGCAATGTAGAAAACATGGCAGCTAATGTGCTCACAGCAAGATCCCACAAACAGGGATGTGAGAAATGACCAGATAATGTTTTTTAGTATTGTTGGTTGAGGGATAAATATTTGGCTGAGGAGAGCTTCCCCTGTTTGTCTTGTAATAGTGGCCGTGTGATCTCGTACATCCACCTGAGAGGGCAGACGGACCCTTGGTTTAACTTCTCACGCGAAAGACGGCCCCTCCGACAGTGCAGCACTCCCTCAGGACTGGCCCTCCGACAGTGCGGCGCTCCCTCAGTACTGACCCTCCGACAGTGCGGCGCTCCCTCAGTACTGACCCCCCGACAGTGCGGCACTCCCTCAGTACTGACCCTCCGACAGTGCAGCACTCCCTCAGTACTGGCCCACTGACAGTGCGGCGCTCCCTCAGTACCGGCCCTCCGACAGTGCGGCACTCCCTCAGTACTGACCCTCCGACAGTGCAGCACTCCCTCAGTACCGACCCTCCGACAGTGCAGCACTCCCTCAGTACCGACCCTCCGACAGTGCAGCACTCCCTCAGTACTGACCCTCCGACAGTGCGGCGCTCCCTCAGTACCGACCCTCCGACAGTGCAGCACTCCCTCAGTACTGGCCCACCGACAGTGCAGCACTCCCTCAGTACTGGCCCACCGACAGTGCAGCACTCCCTCAGTACTGACCCTCCGACAGTGCGGCACTCCCTCAGTACTGACCCTCCGACAGTGCGGCACTCCCTCAGTACTGACCCCCGACAGTGCGGCGCTCCCTCAGTACTGACCCCCGACAGTGCAGCACTCCCTCAGTACTGACCCTCCGACAGTGCGGCGCTCCCTCAGTACTGACCCTCCGACAGTGCAGCACTCCCTCAGTACTGACCCTCCGACAGTGCGGCACTCCCTCAGTACTGACCCCCGACAGTGCGGCGCTCCCTCAGTTCTGACCCCCGACAGTGCAGCACTCCCTCAGTACTGCATCTGGAGTGAGCCTGGGATTTTCTGTCCAACTCTCTGGAACGGAGCTCGAACCCACGACATTCTGACTCAGATTCCAGCCCCGGTGTGATACCGAGCTCCACATACAGACCCAGGTCTAATCCCCAGCCCTCGTCTGTACTGAATTAACCACCCCAAACCCCCTGCTTCCCGACATACCATCATGAAGTACTGGAATCGCTGCTCTTTCCGCTGCTTATTCCGAATTAATTGCAGGCCAAAGGACTGGGAGCTGCAGAATCCAGACACCACTTCCCGGAAATGGTCACCGGGCTCTCCGTCAAACTGTGGGGGGAGGAGGAGTAACACAGAGTGAGGCGCAGCGATTGGACAGAGTGAGGCGCAGAGTGAGATTGGACAGAGTGAGGCGCAGAGTGAGATTGGACAGAGTGAGACAAAGAGGGAGATTGTACACACAGAGTGAGAAACAGTTAGACTGCACACACAGAATGAGATTGTATACACAGAGTGAGTGAGGCACAGGGTGAGATTGTACACATGGAGAGGGGGGGTCGAGCGAGGGAGAGGGGGGTCGAGCGGGGGAGAGGGGGTCGAGCGGGGCAGGCGGGGGAGAGCGGGGGAGAGGGGGTCGAGCGGGGCAGGCGGGGGAGAGCGGGGCAGGCGGGGGAGAGCGGGGCAGGCGGGGGAGAGCGGGGCAGGCGGGGGAGAGCGGGGCAGGCGGGGGAGAGCGGGGCAGGCGGGGGAGAGCGGGGCAGGCGGGGGAGAGCGGAGCGGGCGGGGGAGAGCGGAGCGGGCGGGGCAGAGCGGAGCGGGCGGGGGAGAGCGGGGCAGGCGGGGGAGAGCGGGGCAGGCGGGGGAGAGCGGGGCAGGCGGGGGAGAGCGGGGCAGGCGGGGGAGAGCGGGGCAGGCGGGGGAGAGCGGAGCGGGCGGGGCAGAGCGGAGCGGGCGGGGGAGAGCGGGGCAGGCGGGGGAGAGCGGGGCAGGCGGGGGAGAGCGGGGCAGGCGGGGGAGAGCGGGGCAGGCGGGGGGAGAGCGGGGCAGGCGGGGGAGAGCGGGGCAGGCGGGGGAGAGCGGGGCCGGGCGGGGGAGAGCGGGGCCGGGCGGGGGAGAGGGGGTCGGGCGGGGGAGAGGGGGTCGGGCGGGGGAGAGGGGGTCGAGCGGGGGAGAGGGGGTCGAGCGGGGGAGAGCGGGGCAGGCGGGGGAGAGCGGGGCAGGCGGGGGAGAGCGGGGCAGGCGGGGGAGAGCGGGGCAGGCGGGGGGAGAGCGGGGCAGGCGGGGGAGAGCGGAGCGGGCGGGGCAGAGCGGAGCGGGCGGGGGAGAGCGGGGCAGGCGGGGGAGAGCGGGGCAGGCGGGGGAGAGCGGGGCCGGGCGGGGGAGAGCGGGGCCGGGCGGGGGAGAGGGGGTCGGGCGGGGGAGAGGGGGTCGGGCGGGGGAGAGGGGGTCGAGCGGGGGAGAGCGGGGCAGGCGGGGGAGAGCGAGGCAGACGGGGGAGAGCGAGGCAGACGGGGGAGAGCGAGGCAGACGAGGGAGAGCGAGGGAAATCACGGAGAGCGGGGGAAACCACGGAGAGAGGGGGAAACGAGGGAGAGAGGGGGAAACGAGGGAGGGAGAGGGAAACGAGGGAGAGAGAGGGAAACCAGGGAGAGAGGGAAACGAGGGAGAGCGAGGGAAACGAGGGAAACGAGGGAGAGCGAGGGAAACCGAGGGAAACCACGGAGAGAGGGGGAAACCACGGAGAGAGGGGGAAACGAGGGAGGGAGAGGGAAACGAGGGAGGGAGAGGGAAACGAGGGAGGGAGAGGGAAACGAGGGAGGGAGAGGGAAACGAGGGAGGGAGAGGGAAACGAGGGAGAGAAAGGGAAACCAGGGAGAGAGAGGGAAACGAGGGAGGGAGAGGGAAACGAGGGAGAGAGAGGGAAACGAGGGAGAGAGAGGGAAACGAGGGAGAGAGAGGGAAACCACAGAGAGAGAGGGAAACCACAGAGAGAGAGGAAAACGAGGGAGGGAGAGGGAAACGAGGGAGGGAGAGGGAAACGAGGGAGAGAGAGGGAAACCAGGGAGAGAGAGGGAAACGAGGGAGAGAGAGGGAAACCACAGAGAGAGAGGAAAACGAGGGAGGGAGAGGGAAACGAGGGAGGGAGAGGGAAACGAGGGAGAGAGAGAGAGGGAAACGAGGGAGAGAGAGGGAAACGAGGGAGGGAGAGGGAAATGAGGGAGAGAGAGGGAAACCAGGGAGAGAGGGAAACGAGGGAGAGCGAGGGAAACGAGGGAGAGAGAGAGAGAGGGAAACGAGGGAGAGGGAGGCAAACCAGGGAGAGAGGGAAACGAGGGAGGGAGAGGGAAACGAGGGAGGGAGAGGGAAACGAGGGAGGGAGAGGGAAACGAGGGAGAGAGAGGGAAACCAGGGAGAGAGAGGGAAACCAGGGAGAGAGAGGGAAACGAGGGAGAGAGAGGGAAACCAGGGAGAGAGGGAAACGAGGGAGAGCAAGGGAAACGAGGGAGAGAGAGGGAAACGAGGGAGAGAGAGGGAAACGAGGGAGAGAGAGAGAGAGAGGGAAACGAGGGAGAGAGAGAGAGAGGGAAACGAGGGAGAGGGAGGCAAACCAGGGAGAGAGGGAAACGAGGGAGGGAGAGGGAAACGAGGGAGGGAGAGGGAAACGAGGGAGGGAGAGGGAAACGAGGGAGGGAGAGGGAAACGAGGGAGGGAGAGGGAAACGAGGGAGGGAGAGGGAAACGAGGGAGGGAGAGGGAAACGAGGGAGAGAGGGGGAAACGAGGGAGAGCGAGGCAAACGAGGGAGAGCGAGGGAAACGAGGGAGAGCGAGGGAAACGGGGGAGAGAGAGGTAAACCATGGAGAGAGAGGGAAACGAGGGAGGGAGGAGAGAGGGAAACGAGGGAGGGAGGAGAGAGGGAAACGAGGGAGAGAGAGAGAGGGAAACGAGGGAGAGGGAGGCAAACCAGGGAGAGGGAGCGAAACGACGGAGAGGGAGGGAAACGGGGGAGAGAGAGGGAAACGGGGGAGAGAGAGGGAAACGGGGGAGGGAGGAGAGAGGGAAACGAGGGAGGGAGGAGAGAGGGAAACGAGGGAGAGAGAGAGAGGGAAACGAGGGAGAGGGAGGCAAACCAGGGAGAGGGAGCGAAACGACGGAGAGGGAGCGAAACGGGGGAGAGAGAGGGAAACGGGGGAGAGAGAGGGAAACGGGGGAGAGAGAGGGAAACGGGGGAGAGAGAGGGAAACGGGGGAGAGAGAGGGAAACGGGGGAGAGAGAGGGAAACGGGGGAGAGAGAGGGAAACGGGGGAGAGAGAGGGAAACGGGGGAGAGAGTGGGGAACGAGGGAGAGGAAGGAGAGAGAGGGAAACGGGGGAGAGAGGGGGACACGGGGGAGAGAGGGGGACACGGGGGAGAGAGGGGGACACGGGGGAGAGAGGGGGACACGGGGGAGAGAGGGGGACACGGGGGAGAGAGGGGGACACGGGGGAGAGAGGGGGACACGGGGGAGAGAGGGGGACACGGGGGAGAGAGGGGGACACGGCGGAGAGAGGGGGACACGGCGGAGAGAGGGGGACACGGCGGAGAGAGGGGGACACGGCGGAGAGAGGGGGACACGGCGGAGAGAGGGGGACACGGCAGAGAGAGGGGGAAACGGCAGAGAGAGGGGGAAACGGCAGAGAGAGGGGGAAACGGCAGAGAGAGGGGGAAACGGCAGAGAGAGGGGGAAACGGCAGAGAGAGGGGGAAACGGCAGAGAGAGGGGGAAACGGGGGAGAGCGAGGCAGACGGGGGAGAGCGAGGCAGACGGGGGAGAGCGAGGCAGACGGGGGAGAGCGAGGCAGACGGGGGAGAGCGAGGCAGACGGGGGAGAGCGAGGCAGACGGGGGAGAGCGAGGCAGACGGGGGAGAGCGAGGCAGACGGGGGAGAGCGAGGCAGACGGGGGAGAGCGAGGCAGACGGGGGAGAGCGAGGCAGACGGGGGTGAGCGAGGCAGACGGGGGAGAGCGAGGCAGACGAGGGAGAGCGAGGGAAACCACGGAGAGCGGGGGAAAACACGGAGAGAGGGGGAAACCACGGAGAGAGGGGGAAACCACGGAGAGAGGGGGAAACGAGGGAGAGAGGGGGAAACGAGGGAGAGAGGGGGAAACGAGGGAGAGAGGGGGGAAACGAGGGAGAGAGGGGGAAACGAGGGAGAGAGAGGGAAACCACGGAGAGAGAGGGAAACCACGGAGAGAGAGGGAAACGAGGGAGAGAGAGGGAAACGAGGGAGAGAGGGAAACGAGGGAGAGAGAGGGAAACGAGGGAGAGAGAGGGAGAGCGAGGGAGAGCGAGGGAGAGCGAGGGAAACGAGGGAGGGAGAGGGAAACCACGGAGAGAGGGGGAAACCACGGAGAGAGGGGGAAACGAGGGAGGGAGAGGGAAACGAGGGAGAGAGAGGGAAACGAGGGAGAGAGAGGGAAACCAGGGAGAGAGAGGGAAACCAGGGAGAGAGAGGGAAACGTGGGAGAGGGAAACCAGGGAGAGAGAGAGGGAAACGTGGGAGAGGGAAACCAGGGAGAGAGAGGGAAACCAGGGAGAGAGAAGGAAACCAGGGAGAGAGAAGGAAACGAGGGAGAGCGAGGGAAACGAGGGAGAGCGAGGGAGAGCGAGGGAGAGGGAAACCACGGAGAGAGGGGGGAAACCACGGAGAGAGGGGGAAACCACGGAGAGAGGGGGAAACGAGGGAGGAGAGGGAAACGAGGGAGAGAGAGGGAAACGAGGGAGAGAGAGGGAAACGAGGGAGAGAGAGGGAAACGAGGGAGAGAGAGGGAAACCACGGAGAGAGAGGGAAACGTGGGAGAGAGAGGGAAACCAGGGAGAGGGAAACCAGGGAGAGAGGGAAACCAGGGAGAGAGGGAAACGAGGGAGAGAGAGGGAAACCAGGGAGAGAGGGAAACGAGGGAGAGCGAGGGAAACGAGGGAGAGCGAGGGAAACGAGGGAGAGCGTGGGAAACGAGGGAGAGCGTGGGAAACGAGGGAGAGCGAGGGAAACGAGGGAGGGAGAGGGAACCACGGAGAGAGGGGGAAACCAGGGAGAGAGAGGGAAACCAGGGAGAGAGAGGGAAACCGGGGAGAGCGAGGGAAACGGGGGAGAGCGTGGGAAACGAGGGGAGCGAGAGGGAAACGAGGGAGCGAGGGGGAACGAGGGAGCGAGGGGGAACGAGGGAGAGAGGGGGGAACGAGGGGAGCGAGGGGAAACGAGGGAGAGAGGGGGAAACGAGGGAGAGAGGGGAAACGAGGGAGAGAGGGGGGAAACGAGGGAGAGAGGGGGAAACGAGGGAGAGAGGGGGAAACGAGGGAGAGAGGGGGAAACGAGGGAGGGGGGAAACGAGGGAGAGAGGGGGAAACGGGGGAGAGAGGGGCAAACGGGGGAGAGCGGGGCAAACGGGGGAGAGCGGGGCAAACGGGGGAGAGCGGGGCAAACGGGGGAGAGCGGGGCAAACGGGGGAGAGCGGGGCAAACGGGGGAGAGCGGGGCAAACGGGGGAGAGCGGGGCAAACGGGGGAGAGCGGGGGGAAAGGGGGAGAGAGGGGGAAAAGGGGGAGAGAGGGGGAAAAGGGGGAGAGCGGGGAAAAGGGGGAGAGCGAGGGAAAAGGGGGAGAGCGAGGGAAACGGGGGAGAGCGAGGAAAACGAGGGAGAGAGAGGGAAAACACGGAGAGAGAGGGGAAACCGGGGAGAGCGAGGGAAAAGGGGGGAGAGAGAGGGAAAAGGGGGAGAGAGAGGGAAAAGGGGGAGAGAGAGGGAAAAGGGGGAGAGAGAGGGGAAACGACGGAGGGAGAGGGAAACGAGGGAGGGAGAGGGAAACGGGGGAGAGAGAGGGAAACGGGGGAGAGAGAGGGAAACGGAGGAGAGAGAGGGAAACGGGGCAGAGAGAGGGAAACGGGGCAGAGAGAGGGAAACGGGGCAGAGAGAGGGAAACGGGGGAGAGAGAGGGAAACGGGGGAGAGAGAGGGAAACGGGGGAGAGAGAGGGAAACGGGGGAGAGAGAGGGAAACGGGGGAGGGAGAGAGAAACGAGGGAGGGAGAGGGAAAGGGAAACGAGGGAGGGAGAGGGAAACGAGGGGGAGAGAGGGAAACGAGGGAGAGAGAGGGAACGACGGAGAGAGAGGGAAACGACGGAGAGAGAGGGAAACGACGGAGAGAGAGGGAAACCACGGAGAGAGAGGGAAACCACGGAGAGAGAGGGAAACCACGGAGAGAGAGGGAAACGAGGGAGAGAGAGGGAAACGAGGGAGAGGGAAACGAGGGAGAGGGAAACGAGGGAGAGGGAAACGAGGGAGAGGGAAACCACGGAGAGAGAGGGAAACGAGGGAGGGAGAGGGAAACGAGGGAGGGAGAGGGAAACGAGGGAGGGAGAGGGAAACGAGGGAGGGAGAGGGAAACGAGAGAGGGGGAAACCACGGAGAGAGGGGGAAACCACGGAGAGAGGGGGAAACCACGGAGAGAGGGGGAAACCACGGAGAGAGGGGGAAACCACGGAGAGAGAGGGAAACGAGGGAGAGAGAGGGAAACGAGGGAGAGAGGGGGAAACCACGGAGAGAGAGGGAAACGAGGGAGAGGGAAACGAGGGAGAGGGAAACCACGGAGAGAGGGGGAAACGAGGGAGAGGGAAACGAGGGAGAGGGAAACGAGGGAGAGGGAAACGAGGGAGAGAGAGGGAAACGAGGGAGAGAGAGGGAAACGAGGGAGAGAGAGGGAAACGAGGGAGAGAGAGGGAAACGAGGGAGAGAGAGGGAAACGAGGGAGAGAGAGGGAAACGAGGGAGAGAGAGGGAAACGAGGGAGAGAGAGGGAAACGAGGGAGAGAGAGGGAAACGAGGGAGAGAGAGGGAAACGAGGGAGAGAGAGGGAAACGAGGGAGAGAGAGGGAAACCAGGGAGAGAGAGGGAAACCACGGAGAGAGAGGGAAACGTGGGAGAGGGAAACGAGGGAGAGAGAGGGAAACGAGGGAGAGAGAGGGAAACGAGGGAGAGAGAGGGAAACGAGGGAGAGGGAGGGAAACGAGGGAGAGGGAGGGAAACGAGGGAGAGGGAGGGAAACGAGGGAGAGAGAGGGAAACGAGGGAGAGCGAGGGAAAGCGAGGGAAAGCGAGGGAGAGAGAGGGAAACGGGGGAAAGCGAGTCAAACGGAGGAAAGCGAGTCAAACGGGGGAGAGCGAGGGAAACGGGGAGAGCGAGGGAAACGGGGAGAGCGAGGGAAACGGGGAGAGCGAGGGAAACGGGGAGAGCGAGGGAAACGGGGAGAGCGAGGGAAACGGGGAGAGCGAGGGAAACGGGGAGAGCGAGGGAAACGAGGGAGAACGAGGGAAAGCGAGGGAAACGGGGGAGAGCGAGGGAAACGAGGGAGAGCGAGGGAAAGCGAGGGAGAGAGGGGGAAGCGAGGGAGAGAGGGGGAAATGAGGGAGAGAGGGGGAAACGAGGGAGAGAGGGGGAAACGGGGGAGAGAGGGGGAAACGGTGGAGAGAGGGGGAAACGGGGGGAGAGAGGGGGAAACGAGGGAGAGAGGGGGAAACGACGGAGAGAGGGGGAAACGACGGAGAGAGGGGGAAACGACGGAGAGAGAGGAAAACCACGGAGAGAGAGGGAAACCACGGAGAGAGAGGGAAACGAGGGAGATGGGAGGGAAACGAGGGAGAGGGAGGGAAACGAGGGAGAGGGAGGGAAACGAGGGAGAGGGAGGGAAACGAGGGAGAGAGAGGGAAACGAGGGAGAGCGAGGGAAAGCGAGGGAGAGAGAGGGAAACGGGGGAGAGCGAGGGAAACGGGGGAGAGCGAGGGAAACGGGGGAGAGCGAGGGAAACGGGGGAGAGCGAGGGAAACGGGGAGAGCGAGGGAAACGGGGAGAGCGAGGGAAACGGGGAGAGCGAGGGAAACGGGGAGAGCGAGGGAAACGAGGGAGAACGAGGGAAAGCGAGGGAAACGGGGGAGAGCGAGGGAAAGCGAGGGAGAGAGAGGGAAACGAGGGAGAGAGGGGGAAACGGGGGAGAGAGGGGGAAACGGGGGAGAGAGGGGGAAACGAGGGAGAGAGGGGGAAACGAGGGAGAGAGGGGGAAACCACGGAGAGGGAAACCAGGGAGTGGGAAACCACGGAGAGAGAGGGAAACCAGGGAGTGGGAAACCACGGAGAGAGAGGGAAACGGGGCAGAGAGGGGGAAACGGGGGAGAGAGGGGGAAACGGGGGAGAGAGGGGGAAACGGGGGAGAGAGGGGCAAACGGGGGAGAGAGGGAGGGAAACGACGGAGAGAGAGAGGGAAACGACGGAGAGAGAGAGGGAAACGACGGAGAGAGAGGGAAACGACGGAGAGAGGGAGAGGGAAACGACGGAGAGACGGAGGGAAACGACGGCGAGAGGGAGGGAAACGACGGCGAGAGGGAGGGAAACGACGGAGAGAGGGAGGGAAACGACGGAGAGAGGGAGGGAAACGACGGAGAGAGGGAGGGAAACGACGGAGAGAGGGAGGGAAACGACGGAGAGAGGGAGGGAAACGACGGAGAGAGGGAGGGAAACGACGGAGAGAGGGAGGGAAACGACGGAGAGAGGGAGGGAAACGACGGAGAGAGGGAGGGAAACGACGGAGAGAGGGAGGGAAACGACGGAAAGAGGGAGTGAAACGACGGAGAGAGGGAGGGAAACGACGGAGAGAGGGAGGGAAACGACGGAGAGAGACGGAGGTAAACGACGGAGAGAGGGAGGGAAACGACGGAGAGAGAGAGGGAAACGACGGAGAGAGAGGGAAACGACGGAGAGAGAGAGGGAAACGACGGAGAGAGAGAGGGAAACGACGGAGAGAGAGGGAAACGACGGAGAGAGGGAGGGAAACGACGGAGAGAGAGAGGGAAACGACGGAGAGAGGGAGGGAAACGACGGAGAGAGGGAGGGAAACGACGGCGAGAGACGGAGGGAAACGACGGAGAGAGGGAGGGAAACGACGGCGAGAGACGGAGGGAAACGACGGAGAGAGGGAGGGAAACGACGGAGAGAGGGAGGGAAACGACGGAGAGAGGGAGGGAAACGACGGAGAGAGGGAGGGAAACGAGGGAGAGGGAGGGAAACCACGGAGAGGGAGGGAAACGAGGGAGAGGGAGGGAAACGGGGGAGAGGGAGGGAAACGAGGGAGGGAAACGAGGTAGAGAGACGGAGGGAAACGAGGGAGAGAGAGAGGGAAACGACGGTGAGAGGGAGGGAAACGACGGTGAGAGGGAGGGAAACGAGGGAGAGGGAGGGAAACGAGGGAGAGGGAGGGAAACGAGGGAGAGCGAGGGAAACGAGGGAGAGCGTGGGAAACGAGGGAGAGCGTGGGAAACGAGGGAGAGCGTGGGAAACGAGGGAGAGCGAGGGAAACGAGGGAGGGAGAGGGAAACCACGGAGAGAGGGGGAAACCAGGGAGAGAGAGGGAAACCAGGGAGAGAGAGGGAAACCGGGGAGAGCGAGGGAAACGGGGGAGAGCGTGGGAAACGAGGGAGCGAGAGGGAAACGAGGGAGAGAGGGGGGAACGAGGGAGAGAGGGGGGAACGAGGGAGAGAGGGGGGAACGAGGGAGAGAGGGGGGAACGAGGGAGCGAGGGGGGAACGAGGGAGCGAGGGGGGAGCGAGGGGAGCGAGGGGGAAACGAGGGAGAGAGGGGGAAACGAGGGAGAGAGGGGGAAACGAGGGAGAGAGGGGGAAACGAGGGAGAGAGGGGGAAACGAGGGAGAGAGGGGGAAACGACGGAGAGAGGGGGAAACGGGGGAGAGAGGGGCAAACGGGGGAGAGCGGGGCAAACGGGGGAGAGCGGGGCAAACGGGGGAGAGCGGGGCAAACGGGGGAGAGCGGGGGGAAAGGGGGAGAGAGGGGGAAAAGGGGGAGAGCGGGGGAAAAGGGGGAGAGCGAGGGAAAAGGGGGAGAGCGAGGGAAACGGGGGAGAGCGAGGAAAACGAGGGAGAGAGAGGGAAAACACGGAGAGAGAGGGAAACCGGGGAGAGAGAGGGAAAAGGGGGAGAGAGAGGGAAAAGGGGGAGAGAGAGGGAAAAGGGGGAGAGAGAGGGAAAAGGGGGAGAGAGAGGGAAACGACGGAGGGAGAGGGAAACGAGGGAGGGAGAGGGAAACGGGGGAGAGAGAGGGAAACGGGGGAGAGAGAGGGAAACGGAGGAGAGAGAGGGAAACGGGGCAGAGAGAGGGAAACGGGGCAGAGAGAGGGAAACGGGGGAGAGAGAGGGAAACGGGGGAGAGAGAGGGAAACGGGGGAGAGAGAGGGAAACGGGGGAGGGAGAGAGAAACGAGGGAGGGAGAGGGAAAGGGAAACGAGGGAGGGAGAGGGAAACGAGGGGGAGAGAGGGAAACGAGGGAGAGAGAGGGAAACGACGGAGAGAGAGGGAAACGACGGAGAGAGAGGGAAACCACGGAGAGGGAAACGAGGGAGGGAGAGGGAAACGAGGGAGGGAGAGGGAAACGAGGGAGGGAGAGGGAAACGAGAGAGGGGGAAACCACGGAGAGAGGGGGAAACCACGGAGAGAGGGGGAAACCACGGAGAGAGGGGGAAACCACGGAGAGAGGGGGAAACCACGGAGAGAGAGGGAAACGAGGGAGAGAGGGGGAAACCACGGAGAGAGAGGGAAACGAGGGAGAGGGAAACGAGGGAGAGGGAAACCACGGAGAGAGGGGGAAACGAGGGAGAGGGAAACGAGGGAGAGGGAAACGAGGGAGAGGGAAACGAGGGAGAGAGAGGGAAACGAGGGAGAGAGAGGGAAACGAGGGAGAGAGAGGGAAACGAGGGAGAGAGAGGGAAACGAGGGAGAGAGAGGGAAACGAGGGAGAGAGAGGGAAACCAGGGAGAGAGAGGGAAACCACGGAGAGAGAGGGAAACGTGGGAGAGGGAAACGAGGGAGAGAGAGGGAAACGAGGGAGAGAGAGGGAAACGAGGGAGAGAGAGGGAAACGAGGGAGAGAGAGGGAAACGAGGGAGAGGGAGGGAAACGAGGGAGAGGGAGGGAAACGAGGGAGAGGGAGGGAAACGAGGGAGAGAGAGGGAAACGAGGGAGAGCGAGGGAAAGCGAGGGAAAGCGAGGGAGAGAGAGGGAAACGGGGGAAAGCGAGTCAAACGGAGGAAAGCGAGTCAAACGGGGGAGAGCGAGGGAAACGGGGAGAGCGAGGGAAACGGGGAGAGCGAGGGAAACGGGGAGAGCGAGGGAAACGGGGAGAGCGAGGGAAACGGGGAGAGCGAGGGAAACGGGGAGAGCGAGGGAAACGGGGAGAGCGAGGGAAACGGGGAGAGCGAGGGAAACGGGGAGAGCGAGGGAAACGGGGAGAGCGAGGGAAACGGGGAGAGCGAGGGAAACGAGGGAGAACGAGGGAAAGCGAGGGAAACGGGGGAGAGCGAGGGAAACGAGGGAGAGCGAGGGAAAGCGAGGGAGAGAGGGGGAAGCGAGGGAGAGAGGGGGAAATGAGGGAGAGAGGGGGAAACGAGGGAGAGAGGGGGAAACGGGGGAGAGAGGGGGAAACGGTGGAGAGAGGGGGAAACGGGGGAGAGAGGGGGAAACGGGGGAGCGGGAGGGAAACGAGGGAGCGGGAGGGAAACGAGGGAGCGGGAGGGAAACGAGGGAGCGGGAGGGAAACGAGGGAGCGGGAGGGAAACGAGGGAGCGGGAGGGAAACGAGGGAGAGCGAGGGAAACGGAGGAGAGAGGGGGAAACGGAGGAGAGAGGGGGAAACGGAGGAGAGAGGGGGAAACGGGGGAGAGAGGGGGAAACGGGGGAGAGAGGGGGAAACGGGGGAGAGAGGGGGAAACGGGGGAGAGCGAAGGAAAAGGGGGAGAGCGAGGGAAAAGGGGGAGAGCGAGGGAAAAGGGGGAGAGCGAGGGAAAAGGGGGAGAGAGGGGGAAACGGGGGAGAGCGAGGGAAAAGGGGGAGAGAGGGGGAAACGGGGGAGAGAGGGGGAAACGGGGGAGAGAGGGGGAAACCACGGAGAGAGGGGGAAACCAGGGAGAGAGAGGGAAACCAGGGAGAGAGAGGGAAACCGGGGAGAGCGAGGGAAACGGGGGAGAGCGTGGGAAACGGGGGAGAGCGTGGGAAACGAGGGAGCGAGAGGGAAACGAGGGAGAGAGGGGGGAACGAGGGAGAGAGGGGGGAACGAGGGAGAGAGGGGGGAACGAGGGAGAGAGGGGGGAACGAGGGAGCGAGGGGGGAACGAGGGAGCGAGGGGGGAGCGAGGGGAGCGAGGGGGAAACGAGGGAGAGAGGGGGAAACGAGGGAGAGAGGGGGAAACGAGGGAGAGAGGGGGAAACGAGGGAGAGAGGGGGAAACGAGGGTGAGAGGGGGAAACGACGGAGAGAGGGGGAAACGGGGGAGAGAGGGGCAAACGGGGGAGAGCGGGGCAAACGGGGGAGAGCGGGGCAAACGGGGGAGAGCGGGGCAAACGGGGGAGAGCGGGGCAAACGGGGGAGAGCGGGGGGAAAGGGGGAGAGAGGGGGAAAAGGGGGAGAGCGGGGGAAAAGGGGGAGAGCGAGGGAAAAGGGGGAGAGCGAGGGAAACGGGGGAGAGCGAGGAAAACGAGGGAGAGAGAGGGAAAACACGGAGAGAGAGGGAAACCGGGGAGAGAGAGGGAAAAGGGGGAGAGAGAGGGAAAAGGGGGAGAGAGAGGGAAAAGGGGGAGAGAGAGGGAAACGACGGAGGGAGAGGGAAACGAGGGAGGGAGAGGGAAACGGGGGAGAGAGAGGGAAACGGGGGAGAGAGAGGGAAACGGAGGAGAGAGAGGGAAACGGGGCAGAGAGAGGGAAACGGGGCAGAGAGAGGGAAACGGGGGAGAGAGAGGGAAACGGGGGAGAGAGAGGGAAACGGGGGAGAGAGAGGGAAACGGGGGAGAGAGAGGGAAACGGGGGAGGGAGAGAGAAACGAGGGAGGGAGAGGGAAAGGGAAACGAGGGAGGGAGAGGGAAACGAGGGGGAGAGAGGGAAACGAGGGAGAGAGAGGGAAACGACGGAGAGAGAGGGAAACGACGGAGAGAGAGGGAAACCACGGAGAGGGAAACGAGGGAGGGAGAGGGAAACGAGGGAGGGAGAGGGAAACGAGGGAGGGAGAGGGAAACGAGAGAGGGGGAAACCACGGAGAGAGGGGGAAACCACGGAGAGAGGGGGAAACCACGGAGAGAGGGGGAAACCACGGAGAGAGGGGGAAACCACGGAGAGAGAGGGAAACGAGGGAGAGAGGGGGAAACCACGGAGAGAGAGGGAAACGAGGGAGAGGGAAACGAGGGAGAGGGAAACCACGGAGAGAGGGGGAAACGAGGGAGAGGGAAACGAGGGAGAGGGAAACGAGGGAGAGGGAAACGAGGGAGAGGGAAACGAGGGAGAGAGAGGGAAACGAGGGAGAGAGAGGGAAACGAGGGAGAGAGAGGGAAACGAGGGAGAGAGAGGGAAACGAGGGAGAGAGAGGGAAACGAGGGAGAGAGAGGGAAACGAGGGAGAGAGAGGGAAACGAGGGAGAGAGAGGGAAACCAGGGAGAGAGAGGGAAACCACGGAGAGAGAGGGAAACGTGGGAGAGGGAAACGAGGGAGAGAGAGGGAAACGAGGGAGAGAGAGGGAAACGAGGGAGAGAGAGGGAAACGAGGGAGAGAGAGGGAAACGAGGGAGAGGGAGGGAAACGAGGGAGAGGGAGGGAAACGAGGGAGAGGGAGGGAAACGAGGGAGAGGGAGGGAAACGAGGGAGAGAGAGGGAAACGAGGGAGAGCGAGGGAAAGCGAGGGAAAGCGAGGGAGAGAGAGGGAAACGGGGGAAAGCGAGTCAAACGGAGGAAAGCGAGTCAAACGGGGGAGAGCGAGGGAAACGGGGAGAGCGAGGGAAACGGGGAGAGCGAGGGAAACGGGGAGAGCGAGGGAAACGGGGAGAGCGAGGGAAACGGGGAGAGCGAGGGAAACGAGGGAGAACGAGGGAAAGCGAGGGAAACGGGGGAGAGCGAGGGAAACGAGGGAGAGCGAGGGAAAGCGAGGGAGAGAGGGGGAAGCGAGGGAGAGAGGGGGAAATGAGGGAGAGAGGGGGAAACGAGGGAGAGAGGGGGAAACGGGGGAGAGAGGGGGAAACGGTGGAGAGAGGGGGAAACGGGGGAGAGAGGGGGAAACGGGGGAGCGGGAGGGAAACGAGGGAGCGGGAGGGAAACGAGGGAGCGGGAGGGAAACGAGGGAGAGCGAGGGAAACGGAGGAGAGAGGGGGAAACGGAGGAGAGAGGGGGAAACGGAGGAGAGAGGGGGACACGGGGGAGAGAGGGGGAAACGGGGGAGAGAGGGGGAAACGGGGGAGAGAGGGGGAAACGGGGGAGAGAGGGGGAAACGGGGGAGAGAGGGGGAAACGGGGGAGAGCGAAGGAAAAGGGGGAGAGCGAGGGAAAAGGGGGAGAGCGAGGGAAAAGGGGGAGAGAGGGGGAAACGGGGGAGAGCGAGGGAAAAGGGGGAGAGAGGGGGAAACGGGGGAGAGAGGGGGAAACGGGGGAGAGAGGGGGAAACCACGGAGAGAGGGAAACCACGGAGAGAGGGAAACCACGGAGAGAGGGAAACCACGGAGAGAGGGGGAAACGAGGGAGAGAGGGGGAAACGACGGAGAGAGGGGGAAACGACGGAGAGAGAGGAAAACCACGGAGAGAGAGGGAAACCACGGAGAGAGAGGGAAACGAGGGAGATGGGAGGGAAACGAGGGAGAGGGAGGGAAACGAGGGAGAGGGAGGGAAACGAGGGAGAGAGAGGGAAACGAGGGAGAGGGAGGGAAACGAGGGAGAGAGAGGGAAACGAGGGAGAGCGAGGGAAAGCGAGGGAGAGCGAGGGAAACGGGGGAGAGCGAGGGAAACGGGGAGAGCGAGGGAAACGGGGAGAGCGAGGGAAACGGGGAGAGCGAGGGAAACGGGGAGAGCGAGGGAAACGAGGGAGAACGAGGGAAAGCGAGGGAAACGGGGGAGAGCGAGGGAAAGCGAGGGAGAGAGAGGGAAACGAGGGAGAGAGGGGGAAACGGGGGAGAGAGGGGGAAACGGGGGAGAGAGGGGGAAACGGGGGAGAGAGGGGGAAACGAGGGAGAGAGGGGGAAACCACGGAGAGGGAAACCAGGGAGTGGGAAACCACGGAGAGAGAGGGAAACCAGGGAGTGGGAAACCACGGAGAGAGAGGGAAACGGGGCAGAGAGGGGCAAACGGGGGAGAGAGGGGCAAACGGGGGAGAGAGGGGCAAACGGGGGAGAGAGGGGCAAACGGGGGAGAGAGGGGCAAACGGGGGAGAGAGGGGCAAACGGGGGAGAGAGGGGCAAACGGGGGAGAGAGGGAGGGAAACGACGGAGAGAGAGAGGGAAACGACGGAGAGAGAGGGAAACGACGGAGAGAGGGAGAGGGAAACGACGGAGAGACGGAGGGAAACGACGGCGAGAGGGAGGGAAACGACGGCGAGAGGGAGGGAAACGACGGCGAGAGGGAGGGAAACGACGGAGAGAGGGAGGGAAACGACGGAGAGAGAGAGGGAAACGACGGAGAGAGAGAGGGAAACGACGGAGAGAGGGAGGGAAACGACGGAGAGAGGGAGGGAAACGACGGAGAGAGGGAGGGAAACGACGGAGAGAGGGAGGGAAACGACGGAGAGAGGGAGGGAAACGACGGAGAGAGGGAGGGAAACGACGGAAAGAGGGAGTGAAACGACGGAGAGAGGGAGGGAAACGACGGAGAGAGGGAGGGAAACGACGGAGAGAGACGGAGGTAAACGACGGAGAGAGGGAGGGAAACGACGGAGAGAGAGAGGGAAACGACGGAGAGAGAGGGAAACGACGGAGAGAGAGAGGGAAACGACGGAGAGAGAGAGGGAAACGACGGAGAGAGAGGGAAACGACGGAGAGAGGGAGGGAAACGACGGAGAGAGGGAGGGAAACGACGGAGAGAGAGAGGGAAACGACGGAGAGAGGGAGGGAAACGACGGAGAGAGGGAGGGAAACGACGGCGAGAGACGGAGGGAAACGACGGAGAGAGGGAGGGAAACGACGGCGAGAGACGGAGGGAAACGACGGAGAGAGGGAGGGAAACGACGGAGAGAGGGAGGGAAACGACGGAGAGAGGGAGGGAAACGACGGAGAGAGGGAGGGAAACGAGGGAGAGGGAGGGAAACCACGGAGAGGGAGGGAAACGAGGGAGAGGGAGTGAAACGAGGGAGAGGGAGGGAAACGAGGGAGGGAAACGAGGTAGAGAGACGGAGGGAAACGAGGGAGAGAGAGAGGGAAACGACGGTGAGAGGGAGGGAAACGACGGTGAGAGGGAGGGAAACGAGGGAGAGAGGGAAACCACGGAGAGGGAGGGAAACGAGGGAGAGGGAGGGAAACGAGGGAGAGGGAGGGAAAGGAGGCAGAGGGAGGGAAACGAGGGAGAGGGAGGGAAACGAGGGAGAGGGAGGGAAACGAGGGAGAGGGAGGGAAACGAGGGAGAGGGAGGGAAACGAGGGAGAGGGAGGGAGACGAGGGAGAGGGAGGGAAACGAGGGAGAGGGAGGGAAACGAGGGAGAGGGAGGGAAACGAGGGAGAGGGAGGGAAACGAGGGAGGGAAACGAGGGAGGGAAACGACGGAGAGAGAGGGATACGACGGAGAGGGAGGGAAACGAGGGAGAGGGAGGGAAACGAGGGAGAGAGAGGGAAACGAGGGAGAGAGAGGGATACGAAGGAGAGAGAGGGATACGAAGGAGAGAGAGGGAAACGACGGAGAGAGAGGGAAACGAGGGAGAGGGAGGGAAACGACGGAGAGACGGAGGGAAACGACGGAGAGAGGGAGGGAAACGAGGGGGAGAGAGGGAAACGACGGAGAGACGGAGGGAAACGACGGAGAGAGAGAGGGAAACGACGGAGAGAGAGGGAAACGACGGCGAGAGGGAGGGAAACGACGGAGAGAGAGAGAGGGAAACGACGGAGAGACGGAGGGAAACGACGGAGAGGGAGGGCAACGAGGGAGGGAGGGAAACGAGGGAGGGAAACGAGGGAGGGAAACGACGGAGAGAGAGGGATACGACGGAGAGGGAGGGAAACGAGGGAGAGGGAGGGAAACGAGGGAGAGAGAGGGAAACGAGGGAGAGAGAGGGATACGAAGGAGAGAGAGGGAAACGACGGAGAGAGAGGGAAACGAGGGAGAGGGAGGGAAACGACGGAGAGACGGAGGGAAACGACGGAGAGAGAGAGGGAAACGACGGAGAGAGAGGGAAACGACGGCGAGAGGGAGGGAAACGACGGAGAGAGAGAGAGGGAAACGACGGAGAGACGGAGGGAAACGACGGAGAGACGGAGGGAAACGACGGAGAGACGGAGGGAAACGACGGAGAGACGGAGGGAAACGACGGAGAGACGGAGGGAAACGACGGCGAGAGAGGGAGGGAAACGACGGCGAGAGGGAGGGAAACGACGGCGAGAGGGAGGGAAACGACGGCGAGAGGGAGGGAAACGAGGGAGAGGGAGGGAAACGAGGGAGAGGGAGGGAAACGACGGAGAGAGGGAGGGAAACGAGGGAGAGAGGGAGGGAAACGAGGGAGAGGGAGGGAAACGAGGGAGAGAGAGGGAGGGAAACGACGGAGAGGGAGGGAAACGAGGGAGAGGGAGGGAAACGAGGGAGAGGGAGGGAAACGAGGGAGAGGGAGGGAATCGACGGAGAGAGGGAGGGAAACGACGGAGAGAGACGGAGGGAAACGACGGAGAGAGGGAGGGAAACGACGGAGAGAGGGAGGGAAACGACGGAGAGAGGGAGGGAAACGACGGAGAGAGAGGGAAACGACGGAGAGAGACGGAGGGAAACGACGGAGAGAGAGGGAGGGAAACGACGGAGAGAGAGGGAGGGAAACGAGGAAGAGAGAGGGAAACGAGGGAGAGAGAGGGAAACGAGGGAGAGAGAGGGAAACGAGGGAGAGAGAGAGGGAAACGAGGGAGAGAGAGGGAAACGAGGGAGAGAGAGGGAAACGAGGGAGAGGGAGGGAAACGAGGGAGAGGGAGGGGAAACGAGGGAGAGGGAGGGAAACGAGGGAGAGAGAGGGAAACGAGGGAGAGCGAGGGAAACGGGGGGAGCGAGGGGAAACGGGGGAGAGAGGGGGAAACGGGGGAGAGCGAGGGAAAAGGGGGAGAGCGAGGGAAACAGGGGAGAGAGGGGGAAAAGGGGGAGAGCGAGGGAAACGGGGGAGAGAGGGGGAAACGGGGGAGAGCGAGGGAAACGGGGGAGAGAGGGGGAAACGGGGGAGAGAGGGGGAAACGGGGGAGAGAGGGGGAAACGGGGGAGAGGGGGAAACGGGGGAGAGGGAAACCACGGAGAGCGAGGGAAACCACGGCGAGCGGGGGAAACCACGGCGAGCGGGGGAAACCACGGCGAGCGGGGGAAACCGGGGAGAGAGAGGCAAACCGGGGAGAGCGAGGGAAACGGGGGAGAGCGAGGGAAACGGGGGAGAGCGAGGGAAACGGGGGAGAGAGGGGGAAACGGGGGAGAGAGGGGGAAACGGGGGAGAGAGGGGGAAACGGGGGAGAGGGAAACCACGGAGAGCGAGGGAAACCACGGCGAGCGGGGGAAACCGGGGAGAGAGAGGCAAACCGGGGAGAGCGAGGGAAACGGGGGAGAGCGAGGGAAACGGGGGAGAGCGAGGGAAACGGCGAAGAGCGAGGGAAACGGGGGAGAGCGAGGGAAACGGGGGAGAGCGAGGGAAACGGGGGAGAGCGAGGGAAACGGGGGAGAGCGAGGGAAACGAGGGAGCGAGGGGGAAACGAGGGAGCGAGGGGGAAACGAGGGAGCGAGGGGGAAACGAGGGAGCGAGGGGGAAACGAGGGAGAGAGGGGGAAACCACGGAGAGGGAAACCAGGGAGTGGGAAACCACGGAGAGAGAGGGAAACGGGGCAGAGAGGGGGAAACGGGGGAGAGAGGGGCAAACGGGGGAGAGAGGGGCAAACGGGGGAGAGAGGGGCAAACGGGGGAGAGAGGGGCAAACGGGGGAGAGAGGGGCAAACGGGGGAGAGAGGGAGGGAAACGACGGAGAGAGAGAGGGAAACGACGGAGAGAGAGGGAAACGACGGCGAGAGGGAGAGGGAAACGACGGAGAGAGAGAGAGGGAAACGACGGAGAGAGGGAGGGAAACGACGGAGAGACGGAGGGAAACGACGGCGAGACGGAGGGAAACGACGGAGAGAGGGAGAGGGAAACGAAGGAGAGAGGGAGGGAAACGACGGAGAGAGGGAGGGAAACGACGGAGAGAGGGAGGGAAACGACGGAGAGAGGGAGGGAAACGACGGAGAGAGGGAGGGAAACGACGGAGAGAGGGAGGGAAACGACGGAGAGAGGGAGGGAAACGAGGGAGAGAGGGAGGGAAACGACGGAGAGAGGGAGGGAAACGACGGAGAGAGAGAGGGAAACGACGGAGAGAGACGGAGGGAAACGACGGTGAGAGACGGAGGGAAACGACGGAGAGAGGGAGGGAAACGACGGAGAGAGGGAGGGAAACGACGGAGAGAGGGAGGGAAACGACGGAGAGAGGGAGGGAAACGACGGAGAGAGGGAGGGAAACGACGGAGAGAGGGAGAGAAACGAGGGAGAGAGAGGGAAACCACGGAAAGGGAGGGAAACGAGGGAGAGGGAGGGAAACGAGGGAGAGGGAGGGAAACGAGGGAGAGGGAGGGAAACGAGCGAGGGAAACGAGGGAGAGAGACGGAGGGAAACGAGGGAGAGAGAGAGGGAAACGACGGTGAGAGGGAGGGAAATGACGGTGAGAGGGAGGGAAACGACGGTGAGAGGGAGGGAAACGAGGGAGAGAGAGGGAAACCACGGAGAGGGAGGGAAACGAGGGAGAGGGAGGGAAACGAGGGAGAGGGAGGGAAACGAGGGAGAGGGAGGGATACGACGGAGAGGGAGGGATACGACGGAGAGGGAGGGAAACGAGGGAGAGGGAGGGAAACGAGGGAGAGGGAGGGAAACGAGGGAGAGGGAGGGAAACGACGGAGAGGGAGGGAAACGAGGGAGAAGGAGGGAAACGAGGGAGAGGGAGGGAAACGAGGGAGGGAAACGACGGAGAGAGAGGGATACGACGGAGAGGGAGGTAAACGAGGGAGAGAGAGGGAAACGAGGGAGAGAGAGGGATACGACGGAGAGAGAGGGAAACGACGGAGAGAGAGGGAAACGACGGAGAGAGAGGGAAACGACGGAGAGAGAGGGAAATGACGGAGAGGGAGGGAAACGAGGGAGGGGGAGGGAAACGACGGAGAGACGGAGGGAAACGACGGAGAGAGGGAGGGAAACGAGGGAGAGAGAGGGAAACGACGGAGAGACGGAGGGAAACGACGGAGAGAGAGAGGGAAACGACGGAGAGAGAGGGAAACGACGGCGAGAGGGAGGGAAACGACGGAGAGAGAGAGAGGGAAACGACGGAGAGATGGAGGGAAACGACGGAGAGACGGAGGGAAACGACGGCGAGAGAGGGAGGGAAACGACGGCGAGAGAGGGAGGGAAACGACGGCGAGAGGGAGGGAAACGACGGAGAGAGGGAGGGAAACGACGGAGAGAGGGAGGGAAACGAGGAGAGAGGGAGGGAAACGAGGAGAGGAGGGAAACGAGGGAGAGAGAGGGAGGGAAACGACGGAGAGGGAGGGAAACGAGGGAGAGGGAGGGAAACGAGGGAGAGGGAGGGAAACGAGGGAGAGGGAGGGAAACGACGGAGAAAGGGAGGGAAACGACGGAGAGAGACGGAGGGAAACGACGGAGAGAGAGGGAAACGACGGAGAGAGAGAGGGAAACGACGGAGAGAGAGAGGGAAACGACGGCGAGAGGGAGGGAAACGACGGAGAGAGGGAGGGAAACGACGGAGAGAGAGGAGGGAAACGACGGAGAGAGGGAGGGAAACGACGGCGAGAGACGGAGGGAAACGACGGAGAGAGAGAGGGAAACGACGGCGAGAGAGGAGGGAAACGACGGAGAGAGAGAGAGGGAAACGACGGAGAGAGGGAGGGAAACGACGGCGAGAGGGAGGGAAACGACGGAGAGAGAGAGGGAAACGACGGAGAGAGAGAGGGAAACGACGGAGAGAGGGAGGGAAACGACGGAGAGAGGGAGGGAAACGACGGAGAGAGGGAGGGAAACGACGGAGAGAGGGAGGGAAACGACGGAGAGAGAGGGAAACGACGGAGAGAGGGAGGGAAACGACGGCGAGAGAGAGGGAAACGACGGAGAGAGGGAGGGAAACGACGGAGAGAGGGAGGGAAACGACGGAGAGAGGGAGGGAAACGACGGAGAGAGGGAGGGAAACGACGGAGAGAGGGAGGGAAACGACGGAGAGAGGGAGGGAAACGACGGAGAGAGGGAGGGAAACGACGGCGAGAGACGGAGGAAACGACGGAGAGAGAGGGAGGGAAACGACGGAGAGAGAGAGGGAAACGACGGAGAGAGAGAGGGAAACGACGGAGAGAGGGAGGGAAACGACGGAGAGAGGGAGGGAAACGACGGAGAGAGGGAGGGAAACGACGGAGAGAGAGAGGGAAACGACGGAGAGAGGAGGGAAACGACGGAGAGAGGAGGGAAACGACGGAGAGAGGAGGGAAACGACGGCGAGAGAGAGGGAAACGACGGAGAGAGGGAGGGAAACGACGGAGAGAGGGAGGGAAACGACGGAGAGAGGGAGGGAAACGACGGAGAGAGGGAGGGAAACGACGGAGAGAGGGAGGGAAACGACGGAGAGAGAGAGGGAAACGACGGAGAGAGGAGGGAAACGACGGAGAGAGGGAGGGAAACGACGGAGAGAGGAGAGGGAAACGACGGAGAGAGGAGGGAAACGACGGAGAGAGGGAGGGAAACGACGGAGAGAGAGGAGGGAAACGACGGAGAGAGGGACGGAAACGACGGAGAGAGGGAGGGAAACGACGGAGAGAGGGATGGAAACGACGGAGAGAGGGAGGGAAACGACGGAGAGAGGGAGGGAAACGACGGCGAGAGAGCAGGGAAACGACGGCGAGAGACAGGGAAACGACGGAGAGAGAGAGGGAAACGACGGAGAGAGAGAGGGAAACGACGGAGAGAGGGAGGGAAACGACGGAGAGAGGGAGGGAAACGACGGAGAGAGGGAGGGAAACGACGGAGAGAGGAGGGAAACGACGGAGAGAGGGAGGGAAACGACGGAGAGAGGGAGGGAAACGACGGAGAGAGGGAGGGAAACGACGGAGAGAGGAGGGAAACGACGGAGAGAGGGAGGGAAACGACGGAGAGAGGGAGGGAAACGACGGAGAGAGAGGAGGGAAACGACGGAGAGAGAGAGGGAAACGACGGAGAGAGGGAGGGAAACGACGGAGAGAGGGAGGGAAACGACGGAGAGAGGGAGGGAAACGACGGAGAGAGGGAGGGAAACGACGGAGAGAGGGAGGGAAACGACGGAGAGAGGAGGGAAACGACGGAGAGAGGGAGGGAAACGACGGCGAGAGAGAGGGAAACGACGGAGAGAGGAGGGAAACGACGGAGAGAGGAGGGAAACGACGGAGAGAGGGAGGGAAACGACGGAGAGAGGAGGGAAACGACGGAGAGAGGAGGGAAACGACGGAGAGAGGAGGGAAACGACGGAGAGAGAGAGGGAAACGACGGAGAGAGGAGGGAAACGACGGAGAGAGAGAGGGAAACGACGGAGAGAGAGGAGGGAAACGACGGAGAGAGAGAGGGAAACGACGGAGAGAGAGAGGAAACGACGGAGAGAGAGAGGGAAACGACGGAGAGAGAGAGGGAAACGACGGAGAGAGGAGGGAAACGACGGAGAGAGGGAGGGAAACGACGGAGAGAGGGAGGGAAACGACGGAGAGAGGGAGGAAACGACGGAGAGAGAGGAGGGAAACGACGGAGAGAGGGAGGGAAACGACGGAGAGAGGGAGGAAACGACGGAGAGAGGGAGGGAAACGACGGAGAGAGGGAGGGAAACGACGGAGAGAGGGAGGGAAACGACGGAGAGAGGGAGGGAAACGACGGAGAGAGGAGGGAAACGACGGAGAGAGGGAGGGAAACGACGGAAGAGAGGGAGGGAAACGACGGAGAGAGGGGAGGGAAACGACGGAGAGAGAGAGGGAAACGACGGAGAGAGAGAGGGAAACGACGGAGAGAGGGAGGGAAACGACGGAGAGAGAGGGAGGGAAAA
>NW_027138693.1:0-37860 GCF_035084215.1 Heptranchias perlo
TGGGGGGAGTGAGAGTCGGTGAGTGAGGGGGGGAGTGAGAGTCGGTGAGTGAGTGGGGGCACTGAACGTCGGTGAGTGAGGGTGGAGTGGGGAGTCGGTGAGTGAGGGGGGGTAGTGAGAGTCGGTGAGTGAGGGGGGACTGAGAGTCGGTGAGTGAGGGGGGGGAGTGAGAGTCGGTGAGTGAGGCGGGGAGTGAGAGTCGGTGAGTGAGGGGGGAGTGAGAGTCGGTGAGTGAGGGGGGAGTGAGAGTCGGTGAGTGAGGGGGGAGTGAGAGTCTGTGAGTGAGGGGGGACTGAGAGTCTGTGAGTGAGGGGGGGATTTAGAGTCGGTGAGTCAGGAGGGGGCTGAGAGTCGGTGAGTGGGGGGGGAGTGAGAGTCGTTGAGAGAGGGGGGGGAGTGAGAGTCGGTGAGTGAGGGGGGGAGTGAGAGTCGGTGAGTGACGGGGGACTGAGAGTCGGTGAGTGTGGGGGGAATGAGAGTCGGTGAGTGAGGGGGGGACTGAGAGTCGGTGAGTGAGGGGGGAGTGAGAGTCGGTGATTGAGGCGGGGGAGTGAGAGTCGGTGAGTGAGGGGGGAGTGAGAGTCGGTGAGTGAGGGGGGAGTGAGAGTAGGTGAGTGAGGCGGGGAGTGAGAGTCGGTGAGTGAGGGGGGAG
Organism: Heptranchias perlo; assembly: GCF_035084215.1. Classification (NCBI taxonomy): domain Eukaryota; kingdom Metazoa; phylum Chordata; class Chondrichthyes; order Hexanchiformes; family Hexanchidae; genus Heptranchias; species Heptranchias perlo. The sequence goes on from NW_027138693.1 coordinate 653, forward strand.
TGAGAGTCGGTGAGTGAGGGGGGAGTGAGAGTCGGTGAGTGAGGGGGGAGTGAGAGTCGGTGAGTGAGAGGGGAGTGAGAGTCGGTGAGTGAGGGGGGAGTGAGAGTCGGTGAGTGAGGGGGGAGTGAGAGTCGGTGAGTGAGGGGGGAGTGAGAGTCGGTGAGTGAGGGGGGAGTAAGAGTCGGTGAGTGAGGGGGGGAGTGAGAGTCGGTGAGTGTGGGGGGGAGTGAGAGTCGGTGAGTGAGGGGGGGAGTGAGAGTCGGTGAGTGAGGGGGGGAGTGAGAGTCGGTATGTGAGGGGGGGAGTGAGAGTCGGTGAGTGAGGCGGAGAGTGAGAGTCGGTGAGTGTGGGGGGAGTGAGAGTCGGTGAGTGAGGTGGGAGTGAGAGTCGGTGAGTGAGGCGGAAAGTGAGAGTCGGTGAGTGTGGGGGGAGTGAGAGTCGGTGAGTGAGGGGGGGGGAGTGAGAGTCGGTGAGTGTGGGGGGGGAGTGAGAGTCGGTGAGTGAGGGGGGGAGTGAGAGTCGGTGAGTGAGGGGGGGAGTGAGAGTCGGTGAGTGATGGGGGGAGTGAGAGTCGGTGAGTGAGGGGGGAGTGAGAGTCGGTGAGTGAGGGGGGGGAATGAGAGTTGGTGAGTGTGGGGGGGGAGTGAGAGTCGGTGAGTGAGGGGGGGAGTGAGAGTCGGTGAGTGAGGGGGGAGTGAGAGTCGGTGAGTGAGGGGGGGATTTAGAGTCGGTGAGTGACGAGGGGGCTGAGAGTCGGTGAGTGAGGGGGGAGTGAGAGTCGTTGAGTGAGGGGGGAGTGAGAGTCGGTGAGTGAGGGGGGGAGTGAGAGTCGGTGAGTGAGGGGGGGCACTGAGAGTCGGTGAGTGAGGGGGGGAGTGAGAGTCGGTGAGTGAGGGGGGGAGTGAGAGTCGGTGAGTGAGGGGGGACTGAGAGTCTGTGAGTGAGGGGGGAGTGAGAGTCGGTGAGTGAGGGGGGGAGTGAGAGTCGGTGAGTGAGGGGGGAGTGAGAGTCGGTGAGTGAGGGGGGAGTGAGAGTCGGTGAGTGAGGGGGGAGTGAGAGTCGGTGAGTGAGGGGGGAATGAGAGTTGGTGAGTGTGGGGGGGAGTGAGAGTCGGTGAGTGAGGGGGGAGTGAGAGTCGGTGAGTGAGGGGGGAGTGAGAGTTGGTGAGTGAGGCGGAGAGTGAGAGTCGGTGAGTGAGGGGGGGGAGTGAGAGTCGGTGAGTGTGGGGGGGAGTGAGAGTCGGTGAGTGAGGGGGGGAGTGAGAGTCGGTGAGTGAGGGAGGGAGTGAGAGTCGGTGAGTGAGGGGGGGAGTGAGAGTCGGTGAGTGAGGGGGGGAGTGAGAGTCGGTTAGTGAGGGGGGCACTGAGAGTCGGTGAGTGAGGGGGGGAGTGAGAGTCGGTGAGTGAGGGGGGGAGTGAGAGTCGGTGAGTGAGGGGGGGTGTGAGAAGGGGAGTGAGAGTCGGTGAGTGAGGGGGGGTGTGAGAGTCGGTGAGTGAGGGGGGGACTGAAAGTCTGTGAGTGAGGAAGGGGCTGAGAGTCGGTGAGTGAGGGGGGGACTGAGAGTCGGTGAGTGAGGGGGGGGAGTGAGAGTCGTGGAGTGAGGGGGGGTGTGAGAGTCGGTGAGTGAGGGGGGAGTGAGAGTCGGTGAGTGAGGGGGGGAGTGAGAGTCGGTGAGTGAGGGGGGGGAGTGAGTGTCGGTGAGTGAGGGGGAGAGTGAGAGTCGGTGATGTGGGGGGAGTGAGAGTCGGTGATTGAGGGTGGAGTGAGAGTCTGTGAGTGAGGGGGGACTGAGAGTCTGTGAGTGAGGGGGGGTGTGAGAGTCGATGAGTGAGGGGGGATTGAGAGTCGGTGAGTGAGGAGGGGGCTGAGAGTCGGTGAGTGAGGGGGGAGTGAGAGTCGGTGAGTGAGGGGGGGAGTGAGAGTCGGTGAGTGACGGGGGGGCACTGAGAGTCGGTGAGTGAGGGGGGGGGGAGTGAGAGTCGGTGAGTGAGGGGGGGAGAGAGAGTCGGTGAGTGAGAGGGGGGGAGTGAGAGTCGATGAGTGAGGGGGGGAGTGAGAGTCGGTGAGTGAGGGGGGGAGTGAGAGTCGGTGAGCGAGGGGGGGAGTGAGAGTCTGTGAGTGAGGGGGGTGTGAGAGTCGGGAAGTCAGGGGGTAGTGAGAGTCGGTGAGTGAGGGGGGTAGTGAGAGTCGGTGAGTGAGGGGGGGATTGAGAGTCGGTGAGTGAGGGGGGGAGTGAGAGTCGGTGAGTGAGGGGGGGGAGTGAGAGTCGGTGAGTGAGGGGGGGACTGAGAGTCGGTGAGTGAGGGGGGAGTGAGAGTCGGTGAGTGAGGGGGGGACTGAGAGTCGGTGAGTGAGGGGGGAGTGAGAGTCGTTGAGTGAGGGGGGGAGTGAGAGTCGTTGAGTGAGGGGGGACTGAGAGTCTGTGAGTGAGGGGGGGACTGAGAGTCGGTGAATGAGGGGGGAGTGAGAGTCGGTGAGTGAGGGGGGAGTGAGAGTCTGTGAGTGAGGGGGGACTGAGAGTCTGTGAGTGAGGGGGGGACTGAGAGTCGGTGAATGAGGGGGGAGTGAGAGTCGGTGAGTGAGGGGGGGAGTGAGAGTCAGTGAGTGAGGGGGGGCACTGAACGTCGGTGAGTGAGGGTGGAGTGGGAGTCGGTGAGTGAGGGGGGGAGTGAGAGTCGGTGAGTGAGGGGGGGAGTGAGTGTCGGTGAGTGAGGGGGGTAGTGAGAGTCGGTGAGTGAGGGGGGGAGTGAGAGTCGGTGAGTGAGGGGGGAGTGAGAGTCGGTGAGTGAGGGGGGGGGACTGAGAGTCGGTGAGTGAGGGGGGGAGTGAGAGTCGGTGAGTGAGGGGGGAGTGAGAGTCTGTGAGTGAGGGGGGACTGAGAGTCTGTGAGTGAGGGGGGGTGTGAGAGTCGGTGAGTGAGGGGGGGATTTAGAGTCGGTGAGTGAGGAGGGGGCTGAGAGTCGGTGAGTGGGGGGGAGTGAGAGTCGTTGAGTGAGGGGGGAGTGAGAGTCGGTGAGTGAGGGGGGGAATGAGAGTCGGTGAGTGAGGGGGGAGTGAGAGTCGGTGAGTGAGGGGGGAGTGAGAGTCGGTGAGTGTGGGGGGGAGTGAGAGTCGGTGAGTGAGGGGGGGAGTGAGAGTCGGTGAGTGTGAGGGGGGAGTAAGAGTCGGTGAGTGTGGGGGGAGTGAGAGTCGGTGAGTGAGGGGGGGAGTGAGAGTCGGTGAGTGTGTGGGGAGTGAGAGTCGGTGAGTGAGGGGGAAGTGAGAGTCGGTGAGTGAGGGGGGGGAGTGAGACTCGGTGAGTGAGGGGGGGGGAGTGAGAGTCGGTGAGTGTGGGGGGAGTGAGAGTCGGTGAGTGAGGGGGGAGTGAGAGTCTGTGAGTGAGGGGGGACTGAGAGTCTGTGAGTGAGGGGGGGGTGTGAGAGTCGGTGAGTGAGGGGGGATTTAGAGTCGGTGAGTGACGAGGGGGCTGAGAGTCGGTGAGTGAGGGGGGAGTGAGAGTCGTTGAGTGAGGGGGGAGTGAGAGTCGGTGAGTGAGGGGGGGAGTGAGAGTCGGTGAGTGAGGGGGGGTGTGAGAAGGGGAGTGAGAGTCGGTGAGTGAGGGGGGGTGTGAGAGTCGGTGAGTGAGGGGGGAGTGAGAGTAGGTGAGTGAGGCGGGGAGTGAGAGTCTGTGAGTGAGGGGGGACTGAGAGTCTGTGAGTGAGGGGGGGTGTGAGAGTCGGTGAGTGAGGGGGGGATTTAGAGTCGGTGAGTGAGGAGGGGGCTGAGAGTCGGTGAGTGAGGGGGGAGTGAGAGTCGTTGAGTGAGGGGGGAGTGAGAGTCGGTGAGTGAGGCGGGGAGTGAGAGTCGGTGAGTGAGGGGGGGAGTGAGAGTCGGTGAGTGAGGGGGGAGACTGAGAGTCGGTGAGTGAGGGGGGGAGTGAGAGTCGGTGAATGAGGGGGGAGTGAGAGTCGGTGAGTGAGGGGGGGAGTGAGAGTCGGTGAGTGAGGGGGGGAGTGAGAGTCGGTGAGTGAGGGGGGGAGTGAGAGTCGGTGAGTGAGGGGGGGGAGTGAGAGTCGGTGAGTGAGGGGGGGAGTGAGATTCGGTGAGTGAGGGGGGAGTGAGAGTCTGTGAGTGTGGGGGGGACTGAGAGTCGGTGAGTGAGGGGGGAGTGAGAGTCGGTGAGTGAGGGGGGAGTGAGAGTCGGTGAGTGAGGGGGGGAGTGAGAGTCGGTGAGTGAGTGGGGGCACTGAACGTCGGTGAGTGAGGGTGGAGTGGGAGTCGGTGAGTGAGGGGGGGGTAGTGAGAGTCGGTGAGTGAGGGGGGACTGAGAGTCGGTGAGTGAGGGGGGGAGTGAGAGTCGGTGAGTGAGGCGGGGAGTGAGAGTCGGTGAGTGAGGGGGGAGTGAGAGTCGGTGAGTGAGGGGGGGAGTGAGAGTCGGTGAGTGAGGGGGGAGTGAGAGTCTGTGAGTGAGGGGGGACTGAGAGTCTGTGAGTGAGGGGGGGATTTAGAGTCGGTGAGTCAGGAGGGGGCTGAGAGTCGGTGAGTGGGGGGGGAGTGAGAGTCGTTGAGAGAGGGGGGGAGTGAGAGTCGGTGAGTGAGGGGGGGAGTGAGAGTCGGTGAGTGACGGGGGGAGTGAGAGTCGGTGAGTGAGGGGCGGTGTGAGAGTCGGTGAGTGAGGGGGGACTGAGAGTCGGTGAGTGTGGGGGGAATGAGAGTCGGTGAGTGAGGGGGGGACTGAGAGTCGGTGAGTGAGGGGGGAGTGAGAGTCGGTGATTGAGGCGGGGAGTGAGAGTCGGTGAGTGAGGGGGGAGTGAGAGTCGGTGAGTGAGGGGGGAGTGAGAGTAGGTGAGTGAGGCGGGGAGTGAGAGTCGGTGAGTGAGGGGGGAGTGAGAGTCGGTGAGTGAGGGGGGAGTGAGAGTCGGTGAGTGAGGGGGGAGTGAGAGTCGGTGAGTGAGAGGGGAGTGAGAGTCGGTGAGTGAGGGGGGAGTGAGAGTCGGTGAGTGAGGGGGGAGTGAGAGTCGGTGAGTGAGGGGGGAGTGAGAGTCGGTGAGTGAGGGGGGAGTAAGAGTCGGTGAGTGAGGGGGGGAGTGAGAGTCGGTGAGTGTGGGGGGGAGTGAGAGTCGGTGAGTGAGGGGGGGAGTGAGAGTCGGTGAGTGAGGGGGGGAGTGAGAGTCGGTATGTGAGGGGGGGGAGTGAGAGTCGGTGAGTGAGGCGGAGAGTGAGAGTCGGTGAGTGTGGGGGGAGTGAGAGTCGGTGAGTGAGGTGGGAGTGAGAGTCGGTGAGTGAGGCGGAAAGTGAGAGTCGGTGAGTGTGGGGGGAGTGAGAGTCGGTGAGTGAGGGGGGGGAGTGAGAGTCGGTGAGTGAGGGGGGGGAGTGAGAGTCGGTGAGTGTGGGGGGGAGTGAGAGTCGGTGAGTGAGGGGGGGAGTGAGAGTCGGTGAGTGAGGGGGGGAGTGAGAGTCGGTGAGTGATGGGGGGAGTGAGAGTCGGTGAGTGAGGGGGGAGTGAGAGTCGGTGAGTGAGGGGGGGAATGAGAGTTGGTGAGTGTGGGGGGGAGTGAGAGTCGGTGAGTGAGGGGGGGAGTGAGAGTCGGTGAGTGAGGGGGGAGTGAGAGTCGGTGAGTGAGGGGGGGATTTAGAGTCGGTGAGTGACGAGGGGGCTGAGAGTCGGTGAGTGAGGGGGGAGTGAGAGTCGTTGAGTGAGGGGGGAGTGAGAGTCGGTGAGTGAGGGGGGGAGTGAGAGTCGGTGAGTGAGGGGGGGCACTGAGAGTCGGTGAGTGAGGGGGGGGAGTGAGAGTCGGTGAGTGAGGGGGGGAGTGAGAGTCGGTGAGTGAGGGGGGGACTGAGAGTCTGTGAGTGAGGGGGGAGTGAGAGTCGGTGAGTGAGGGGGGGAGTGAGAGTCGGTGAGTGAGGGGGGAGTGAGAGTCGGTGAGTGAGGGGGGAGTGAGAGTCGGTGAGTGAGGGGGGAGTGAGAGTCGGTGAGTGAGGGGGGAATGAGAGTTGGTGAGTGTGGGGGGGAGTGAGAGTCGGTGAGTGAGGGGGGAGTGAGAGTCGGTGAGTGAGGGGGGAGTGAGAGTTGGTGAGTGAGGCGGAGAGTGAGAGTCGGTGAGTGAGGGGGGGGAGTGAGAGTCGGTGAGTGTGGGGGGGAGTGAGAGTCGGTGAGTGAGGGGGGGAGTGAGAGTCGGTGAGTGAGGGAGGGAGTGAGAGTCGGTGAGTGAGGGGGGAGTGAGAGTCGGTGAGTGAGGGGGGGAGTGAGAGTCGGTTAGTGAGGGGGGCACTGAGAGTCGGTGAGTGAGGGGGGGAGTGAGAGTCGGTGAGTGAGGGGGGGAGTGAGAGTCGGTGAGTGAGGGGGGGTGTGAGAAGGGGAGTGAGAGTCGGTGAGTGAGGGGGGGTGTGAGAGTCGGTGAGTGAGGGGGGGGACTGAAAGTCTGTGAGTGAGGAAGGGGCTGAGAGTCGGTGAGTGAGGGGGGGGACTGAGAGTCGGTGAGTGAGGGGGGGAGTGAGAGTCGGTGAGTGAGGGGGGAGTGAGAGTCGGTGAGTGAGGGGGGGAGTGAGAGTCGGTGAGTGAGGGGGGGAGTGAGTGTCGGTGAGTGAGGGGGAGAGTGAGAGTCGGTGATGTGGGGGGAGTGAGAGTCGGTGATTGAGGGTGGAGTGAGAGTCTGTGAGTGAGGGGGGACTGAGAGTCTGTGAGTGAGGGGGGGTGTGAGAGTCGATGAGTGAGGGGGGATTGAGAGTCGGTGAGTGAGGAGGGGGCTGAGAGTCGGTGAGTGAGGGGGGAGTGAGAGTCGGTGAGTGAGGGGGGGAGTGAGAGTCGGTGAGTGACGGGGGGGCACTGAGAGTCGGTGAGTGAGGGGGGGGGAGTGAGAGTCGGTGAGTGAGGGGGGGAGAGAGAGTCGGTGAGTGAGAGGGGGGGAGTGAGAGTCGATGAGTGAGGGGGGGAGTGAGAGTCGGTGAGTGAGGGGGGGAGTGAGAGTCGGTGAGTGAGGGGGGGATTGAGAGTCGGTGAGTGAGGGGGGGAGTGAGAGTCGGTGAGTGAGGGGGGGAGTGAGAGTCGGTGAGTGAGGGGGGGACTGAGAGTCGGTGAGTGAGGGGGGAGTGAGAGTCGGTGAGTGAGGGGGGGACTGAGAGTCGGTGAGTGAGGGGGGAGTGAGAGTCGTTGAGTGAGGGGGGGAGTGAGAGTCGTTGAGTGAGGGGGGACTGAGAGTCTGTGAGTGAGGGGGGGACTGAGAGTCGGTGAATGAGGGGGGAGTGAGAGTCGGTGAGTGAGGGGGGAGTGAGAGTCTGTGAGTGAGGGGGGACTGAGAGTCTGTGAGTGAGGGGGGGACTGAGAGTCGGTGAATGAGGGGGGAGTGAGAGTCGGTGAGTGAGGGGGGGAGTGAGAGTCAGTGAGTGAGGGGGGGCACTGAACGTCGGTGAGTGAGGGTGGAGTGGGAGTCGGTGAGTGAGGGGGGGGAGTGAGAGTCGGTGAGTGAGGGGGGGAGTGAGTGTCGGTGAGTGAGGGGGGTAGTGAGAGTCGGTGAGTGAGGGGGGGAGTGAGAGTCGGTGAGTGAGGGGGGAGTGAGAGTCGGTGAGTGAGGGGGGGGACTGAGAGTCGGTGAGTGAGGGGGGGGAGTGAGAGTCGGTGAGTGAGGGGGGGAGTGAGAGTCTGTGAGTGAGGGGGGACTGAGAGTCTGTGAGTGAGGGGGGGTGTGAGAGTCGGTGAGTGAGGGGGGGATTTTGAGTCGGTGAGTGAGGAGGGGGCTGAGAGTCGGTGAGTGGGGGGGAGTGAGAGTCGTTGAGTGAGGGGGGAGTGAGAGTCGGTGAGTGAGGGGGGGAATGAGAGTCGGTGAGTGAGGGGGGAGTGAGAGTCGGTGAGTGAGGGGGGAGTGAGAGTCGGTGAGTGTGGGGGGGAGTGAGAGTCGGTGAGTGAGGGGGGAGTGAGAGTCGGTGAGTGAGGGGGGGAGTAAGAGTCGGTGAGTGTGGGGGGAGTGAGAGTCGGTGAGTGAGGGGGGGAGTGAGAGTCGGTGAGTGTGTGGGGAGTGAGAGTCGGTGAGTGAGGGGGAAGTGAGAGTCGGTGAGTGAGGGGGGGGAGTGAGACTCGGTGAGTGAGGGGGGGGAGTGAGAGTCGGTGAGTGTGGGGGGGAGTGAGAGTCGGTGAGTGAGGGGGGAGTGAGAGTCTGTGAGTGAGGGGGGACTGAGAGTCTGTGAGTGAGGGGGGGTGTGAGAGTCGGTGAGTGAGGGGGGGATTTAGAGTCGGTGAGTGACGAGGGGGCTGAGAGTCGGTGAGTGAGGGGGGAGTGAGAGTCGTTGAGTGAGGGGGGAGTGAGAGTCGGTGAGTGAGGGGGGGAGTGAGAGTCGGTGAGTGAGGGGGGGTGTGAGAAGGGGAGTGAGAGTCGGTGAGTGAGGGGGGGTGTGAGAGTCGGTGAGTGAGGGGGGAGTGAGAGTAGGTGAGTGAGGCGGGGAGTGAGAGTCTGTGAGTGAGGGGGGACTGAGAGTCTGTGAGTGAGGGGGGGTGTGAGAGTCGGTGAGTGAGGGGGGGATTTAGAGTCGGTGAGTGAGGAGGGGGCTGAGAGTCGGTGAGTGAGGGGGGAGTGAGAGTCGTTGAGTGAGGGGGGGAGTGAGAGTCGGTGAGTGAGGCGGGGAGTGAGAGTCGGTGAGTGAGGGGGGAGTGAGAGTCGGTGAGTGAGGGGGGAGTGAGAGTAGGTGAGTGAGGCGGGGAGTGAGAGTCGGTGAGTGAGGGGGGAGTGAGAGTCGGTGAGTGAGGGGGGAGTGAGAGTCGGTGAGTGAGGGGGGAGTGAGAGTCGGTGAGTGAGGGGGGAGTGAGAGTCGTGGAGTGAGGGTGGGACTGAGAGTCTGTGAGTGAGGGGGGGAGCGAGAGTCGGTGAATGAGGGGGGGAGTGAGAGTCGGTGAGTGAGGGGGGGCGTGAGAGTCGGTGAGTGAGGGGGGGAGTGAGAGTCGGTGAGTGAGGGGGGGAGAGAGAGTCGGTGAGTGAGGGGGGGAGAGAGAGTCGGTGAGTGAGGGGGGAGTGAGAGTCGGTGAGTGGGGGGGGAGTGAGAGTCGGTGAGTGAGGGGGGGAGTGAGAGTCGTGGAGTGAGGGGGGGAGTGAGAGTCGCGGAGTGAGGGGGGGGACTGAGAGTCTGTGAGTGAGGGGGGGGAGCGAGAGTCGGTGAATGAGGGGGGAGTGAGAGTCGGTGAGTGAGGGGGGGCGTGAGAGTCGGTGAGTGAGGGGGGGAGTGAGAGTCGATGAGTGAGGGGGGGAGTGAGATTCGGTGAGTGAGGGGGGAGTGAGAGTCTGTGAGTGAGGGGGGGACTGAGAGTCGGTGAATGAGGGGGGAGTGAGAGTCGGTGAGTGAGGGGGGAGTGAGAGTCGGTGAGTGAGGGGGGGGCACTGAACGTCGGTGAGTGAGGGTGGAGTGGGAGTCGGTGAGTGAGGGGGGTAGTGAGAGTCGGTGAGTGAGGGGGGGAGTGAGAGTCGGTGAGTGAGGGGGGAGTGAGAGTCGGTGAGTGAGGGGGGAGTGAGAGTCGGTGAGTGAGGGGGGAGTGAGAGTCTGTGAGTGAGGGGGGACTGAGAGTCTGTGAGTGAGGCGGGGATTTAGAGTCGGTGAGTCAGGAGGGGGCTGAGAGTCGGTGAGTGGGGGGGGAGTGAGAGTCGTTGAGTGAGGGGGGGAGTGAGAGTCGGTGAGTGAGGGGGGGAGTGAGAGTCGGTGAGTGAGGGGGGACTGAGAGTCGGTGAGTGAGGGGGGGACTGAGAGTCGGTGAGTGAGGGGGGAGTGAGAGTCGGTGAGGGAGGGGGGAGTGAGAGTCGGTGAGTGAGGGGGGAGTGAGAGTCGGTGAGTGAGGGGGGGAGTGAGAGTCGGTGAGTGAGGGGGGGAGTGAGAGTCGGTGAGTGAGGCGGTGAGTGTGGGGGGAGTGAGAGTCGGTGAGTGAGGGGGGGGAGTGAGAGTCGGTGAGTGAGGGGGGGAGTGAGAGTCGGTGAGTGTGGGGGGGAGTGAGAGTCGGTGAGTGAGGGGGGGAGTGAGAGTCGGTGAGTGAGGGGGAGAGTGAGAGTCGGTGACTGTGGGGGGAGTGAGAGTCGGTGAGTGAGGGGGGGAGCGAGAGTCGGTGAGTGAGGGGGGGAGTGAGAGTCGGTGAGTGAGGGGGAGAGTGAGAGTCGGTGACTGTGGGGGGAGTGAGAGTCGGTGAGTGAGGGGGGGAGTGAGAGTCGGTGAGTGAGGGGGGGAGTGAGAGTCGGTGAGTGTGGGGGGAGTGAGAGTCGGTGAGTGAGGGGGGGAGTGAGAGTCTGTGAGTGAGGGGGAACTGAGAGCCTGTGAGTGAGGGGGGGGGAGTGAGAGTCGGTGAGTGAGGGGGGGGTGTGAGAGTCGGTGAGTGAGGGGGGGATTTAGAGTCGGTGAGTGAGGAGGGGGCTGAGAGTCGGTGAGTGATGGGGGAATGAGAGTCGTTGAGTGAGTGGGGAGTGAGAGTCGGTGAGTGAGGGGGGGCACTGAGAGTCGGTGAGTGAGGGGGGGAGTGAGAGACGGTGAGTGAGGGGGTGTTTGAGAGGGGGAGTGAGAGTCGGTGAGTGAGGGGGGGAGTGAGAGTCGGTGAGTGAGGGGGGAGTGAGAGTCGGTGAGTGAGGGGGGAGTGAGAGTCGGTGAGTGAGGGGGGGAGTGAGAGTCGGTGAGTTCGGGGGGGATTGAGAGTCGGTGAGTGAGGGGGGAGTGAGAGTCGGTGAGTGAGGGGGGAGTGAGAGTCGGTGAGTGAGGGGGGAGTGAGAGTCGGTGAGTGAGGGCGGGACTGAGAGTCGGTGAGTGAGGGGGGGACTGAAAGTCTGTGAGTGAGGAGGGGGCTGAGAGTCGGTGAGTGAGGGGGGGAGTGAGAGTCGGTGAGTGTGGGGGGAGTGAGAGTCGGTGAGTGTGGGGGGAGTGAGAGTCGGTGAGTGAGGGGGGGAGTGAGAGTCGGTGAGTGAGGGGGGGAGTGAGAGTCGGTGTGTGAGGGGGAGAGTGAGAGTCGGTGAGTGAGGGCGGGCACTGAACGTCGGTGAGTGAGGGGGGGAGTGAGAGTCGGTGAGTGAGGGGGGGAGTGAGAGTCGGTGAGTGAGGGGGGGAGTGAGAGTCGGTGAGTGAGGGCGGGCACTGAACGTCGGTGAGTGAGGGGGGGGAGTGAGAGTCGGTGAGTGAGGGGGGGAGTGAGAGTCGGTGAGTGAGGCGGGGAGTGAGAGTCGGTGTGTGAGGGGGGGAGTGAGAGTCGGTGAGTGAGGGGGTACTGAGAGTCTGTGAGTGAGGGGGGTTTGAGAGTCGGTGAGTGAGGGGGGGCACTGAGAGTCGGTGAGTGAGGGGGGGAGTGAGAGTCGGTGAGTGAGGAGGGGGCTGAGAGTCGGTGAGTGGGGGGGGAGTGAGAGTCGTTGAGTGAGGGGGGAGTGAGGGGGGGAGTGAGAGTCGGTGAGTGAGGGGGGGGCACTGAGAGTCGGTGAGTGAGGGGGGGGAGTGAGAGTCGGTGAGTGAGTGGGGGAGTGAGAGTCGGTGAGTGAGGGGGGGAGTGAGAGTCGGTGAGTGAGGGGGAGAGTGAGAGTCGGTGAGTGTGGGGGGAGTGAGAGTCGGTGAGTGAGGGGGGGAGTGAGAGTCGGTGAGTGAGGCGGGGAGTGAGAGTCGGTGTGTGAGGGGGGAGTGAGAGTCGGTGAGTGAGGGGGGAGTGAGAGTCGGTGAGTGAGGGGGTACTGAGAGTCTGTGAGTGAGGGGGGTTTGAGAGTCGGTGAGTGAGGGGGGGTGTGAGAGTCGGTGAGTGAGGCGGAGATTTAGAGTCGGTGAGTGAGGAGGGGGCTGAGAGTCGGTGAGTGAGGGGGGAGTGAGGGGGGGAGTGAGAGTCGGTGAGTGAGGGGGGGGCACTGATGGTCGGTGAGTGAGGGGGGGGAGTGAGAGTCGTTGAGTGAGGGGGGAGTGAGGGGGGGAGTGAGAGTCGGTGAGTGAGGGGGGGGCACTGATGGTCGGTGAGTGAGGGGGGGGAGTGAGAGTCGGTGAGTGAGTGGGGGAGTGAGAGTCGGTGAGGGAGGGGGGAGTGAGAGTCGGTGAGTGAGGGGGGAGTGAGAGTCGGTGAGTGAGGGGGGGAGTGAGAGTCGGTGAGTGAGGGGGGGAGTGAGAGTCGGTGAGTGAGGCGGTGAGTGTGGGGGGAGTGAGAGTCGGTGAGTGAGGGGGGGGAGTGAGAGTCGGTGAGTGAGGGGGGGAGTGAGAGTCGGTGAGTGTGGGGGGGAGTGAGAGTCGGTGAGTGAGGGGGGGAGTGAGAGTCGGTGAGTGAGGGGGAGAGTGAGAGTCGGTGACTGTGGGGGGAGTGAGAGTCGGTGAGTGAGGGGGGGAGCGAGAGTCGGTGAGTGAGGGGGGGAGTGAGAGTCGGTGAGTGAGGGGGGGAGTGAGAGTCGGTGAGTGAGGGGGGGAGTGAGAGTCGGTGATTGAGGTGGGGCACTGAACGTCGGTGAGTGAGGGGGGAGTGGGACTCGGTGAGTGAGGGGGGGAGTGAGAGTCGGTGAGTGTGGGGGGAGTGAGAGTCTGTGAGTGAGGGGGGACTGAGAGCCTGTGAGTGAGGGGGGGGGAGTGAGAGTCGGTGAGTGAGGGGGGGATTTAGAGTCGGTGAGTGAGGAGGGGGCTGAGAGTCGGTGAGTGATGGGGGAATGAGAGTCGTTGAGTGAGTGGGGAGTGAGAGTCGGTGAGTGAGGGGGGGAGTGAGAGTCGGTGAGTGAGGGGGGGCACTGAGAGTCGGTGAGTGAGGGGGGGAGTGAGAGTCGGTGAGTGAGGGGGTGTGTGAGAGGGGGAGTGAGAGTCGGTGAGTGAGGGGGGGAGTGAGAGTCGGTGAGTGAGGGGGGAGTGAGAGTCGGTGAGTGAGGGGGGAGTGAGAGTCGGTGAGTGAGGGGGGGAGTGAGAGTCGGTGAGTTAGGGGGGGATTGAGAGTCGGTGAGTGAGGGGGGAGTGAGAGTCGGTGAGTGAGGGGGGAGTGAGAGTCGGTGAGTGAGGGGGGAGTGAGAGTCGGTGAGTGAGGGCGGGACTGAGAGTCGGTGAGTGAGGGGGGGAGTGAGAGTCGGTGAGTGAGGGGGGGAGTGAGAGTCGGTGAGTGAGGGCGGGCACTGAACGTCGGTGAGTGAGGGGGGGGAGTGAGAGTCGGTGAGTGAGGGGGGGAGTGAGAGTCGGTGAGTGAGGGGGGGAGTGAGAGTCGGTGAGTGAGGGCGGGCACTGAACGTCGGTGAGTGAGGGGGGGGAGTGAGAGTCGGTGAGTGAGGGGGGGAGTGAGAGTCGGTGAGTGAGGTGTGGAGTGAGAGTCGGTGTGTGAGGGGGGGAGTGAGAGTCGGTGAGTGAGGGGGGAGTGAGAGTCGGTGCGTGAGGGGGTACTGAGAGTCTGTGAGTGAGGGGGGTTTGAGAGTCGGTGAGTGAGGGGGGGCACTGAGAGTCGGTGAGTGAGGGGGGGAGTGAGAGTCGGTGAGTGAGGGGGGGAGTGAGAGTCGGTGAGTGAGTGGGGGAGTGAGAGTCGGTGAGTGAGGGGGGGAGTGAGAGTCGGTGAGTGAGGGGGAGAGTGAGAGTCGGTGAGTGTGGGGGGAGTGAGAATCGGTGAGTGAGGGGGGGAGTGAGAGTCGGTGAGTGAGGCGGGGAGTGAGAGTCGGTGTGTGAGGGGGGAGTGAGAGTCGGTGAGTGAGGGGGGAGTGAGAGTCGGTGAGTGAGGGGGTACTGAGAGTCTGTGAGTGAGGGGGGTTTGAGAGTCGGTGAGTGAGGGGGGGTGTGAGAGTCGGTGAGTGAGGGGGGAGTGAGAGTCGTTGAGTGAGGGGGGAGTGAGGGGGGGAGTGAGAGTCGGTGAGTGAGGGGGGGGCACTGATGGTCGGTGAGTGAGGGGGGGGAGTGAGAGTCGGTGAGTGAGTGGGGGAGTGAGAGTCGGTGAGTGAGGGGGGGAGTGAGAGTCGGTGAGTGAGGGGGGGAGTGAGAGTCGGTGAGTGAGTGGGGGAGTGAGAGTCGGTGAGTGAGGGGGAGAGTGAGAGTCGGTGAGTGTGGGGGGAGTGAGAGTCGGTGAGTGAGGGGGGGGAGTGAGAGTCGGTGAGTGAGGGGGAGATTGAGAGTCGGTGAGTGTGGGGGGAGTGAGAGTCGGTGAGTGAGGTGGGGACTGAGAGTCGGTGAGTGAGGGGGGAGTGAGAGTCGGTGAGTGAGGGGGGGTGTGAGAGTCGGTGATTGAGGGGGGGCACTGAACGTCGGTGAGTGAGGGGGGAGTGGGAGTCGGTGAGTGAGGGGGGGGTAGTGAGAGTCGGTGAGTGAGGGGGGGAGTGAGAGTCGGTGAGTGAGGGGGGGAGTGGGAGTCGGTGAGTGAGGGGGGAGTGAGAGTCGATGAGTGAGGGGGGAGTGAGAGTCTGTGAGTGAGGGGGGACTGAGAGTCTGTGAGTGAGGGGGGGAGTGAGAGTCGGTGAGTGAGGGGGGAGTGAGAGTCGGTGAGTGAGGGGGGGATTTAGAGTCGGTGAGTGAGGAGGGGGCTGAGAGTCGGTGAGTGAGGGGGGGAGTGAGAGTCGGTGAGTGAGGGGGGGAGTGAGAGTCGGTGAGTGAGGGGGGAGTGAGAGTCGGTGAGTGAGGGGGGGTGTGAGAGGGGGAGTGAGAGTCGGTGAGTGAGGGGGGGTGTGAGAGTCGGTGAGTGAGGGGGGGATTGAGAGTCGGTGAGTGAGGGGGGAGTGAGAGTCGGTGAGTGAGGGGGGAGTGAGAGTCGGTTAGTGAGGGGGGGACTGAAAGTCTGTGAGTGAGGGGGGGAGTGAGAGTCGTGGAGTGAGGGGCGGTGAGTGAGGGGGGGACTGAGAGTCGGTGAGTGAGGGGGGGAGTGAGAGTCGTGGAGTGAGGGGCGGTGTGAGAGTCGGTGAGTGTGGGGGGAGTGAGAGTCGGTGAGTGTGGGGGGACTGAGAGTCGGTGAGTGAGGGGGAGTGAGAGTCGGTGAGTGAGGGGGGAGTGAGAGTCGGTGAGTGAGGGGGGGACTGAGAGTCGGTGAGTGAGGGGGGGACTGAGAGTCGGTGAGTGAGGGGGGAGTGAGAGTCGGTGAGTGAGGGGCGGAGTGAGAGTCGGTGAGTGAGGGGGGACTGAGAGTCGGTGAGTGAGGGGGGGACTGAGAGTCGGTGAGTGAGGGGGGAGTGAGAGTCGGTGAGTGAGGGGGGACTGAGAGTCGGTGAGTGAGGGGGGGAGTGAGAGTCGGTGAGTGAGGGGGGACTGAGAGTCGGTGAGTGAGGGGGGACTGAGAGTCGGTGAGTGAGGGGGGGAGTGAGAGTCGGTGAGTGAGGAGGGGGCTGAGAGTCGGTCAGTGAGGGGGGGAGTGAGAGTCGTGGAGTGAGGGGGGGTGTTAGAGTCGGTGAGTGAGGGGGGGGATTGAGAGTCGGTGAGTGAGGGGGGGAGTGAGAGTCGGTGAGTGAGGGTGGGAGTGATAGTCGAGGAGTGAGGGGGGACTGAGAGTCGGTGAGTGAGGGGGGGGGAGGGAGAGTCGGTGAGTGAGGGGGGGAGTGAGAGTCGAGGAGTGAGGGGGGACTGAGAGTCGGTGAGTGAGGGGGGGACTGAGAGTCGGTGAGTGAGGGGGGGAGTGAGAGTCGAGGAGTGAGGGGGGAGTGAGAGTCTGTGAGTGAGGGGGGACTGAGATTCTGTGAGTGAGGGGGGAGTGAGAGTCGGTGAGTGAGGGGGGAGTGAGAGTCGGTGAGTGAGGGGGGGATTGAGAGTCGGTGAGTGTGGGGGGACTGAGAGTCGGTGAGTGAGGGGGGAGTGAGAGTCGGTGAGTGTGGGGGGACTGAGAGTCGGTGAGTGAGGGGGGAGTGAGAGTCGGTGAGTGAGGGGGGGATTGAGAGTCGGTGAGTGTGGGGGGACTGAGAGTCGGTGAGTGAGGGGGGAGTGAGAGTCGGTGAGTGAGGAGGGGGCTGAGAGTCGGTGAGTGAGGGAGGGAGTGAGAGTCGTGGAGTGAGGGGGGGTGTGAGAGTCGGTGAGTGAGGGGGGAGTGAGAGTCGGTGAGTGTGGGGGGACTGAGAGTCGGTGAGTGAGGGGGGGAGTGAGAGTCGGTGAGTGAGGGGGGGGACTGAGAGTCGGTGAGTGAGGAGGGGGCTGAGAGTTGGTGAGTGAGGGGGGGAGTGAGAGTCGTGGAGTGAGGGGGGGTGTGAGAGTCGGTGAGTGAGGGGGGGAGTGAGAGTCGAGGAGTGAGGGGGGGTGTGAGAGTCGGTGAGTGAGGGGGGGACTGAGAGTCGGTGAGTGAGGGGGGGAGTGAGAGTCGAGGAGTGAGGGGGGGTCTGAGAGTCGATGAGTGAGGGGGGGAGTGAGAGTCGGTGAGTGAGGGGGGGACTGAGAGTCGGTGAGTGAGGGGGGACTGAGAGTCGGTGAGTGAGGGGGGGAGTGAGAGTCGGTGAGTGAGGGTGGGACTGAGAGTCGGTGAGTGAGGGGGGGAGTGAGAGTCGGTGAGTGTGGGGGGGAGTGAGAGTCGGTGAGTGAGGGGGGAGTGAGAGTCGGTGAGTGAGGGGGGGAGTGAGAGTCGGTGAGTGAGGGGGGGAGTGAGAGTCGTTGAGTGTGGGGGGGAGTGAGAGTCGGTGAGTGAGGGGGGGAGTGAGAGTCGGTGAGTGAGGGGGGAGTGAGAGTCGGTGAGTGAGGGGGGGAGTGAGAGTCGGTGAGTGTGGGGGGGAGTGAGAGTCGGTGAGTGAGGGGGAGAGTGAGAGTCGGTGAGTGAGGGGAGGAGTGAGAGACGGTGAGTGAGGGGGGGACTGAGAGTCGGTGAGTGAGGGGGGAGTGAGAGACGGTGAGTGAGGGGGGGACTGAGAGTCGGTGAGTGAGGGGGGGACTGAGAGTCGGTGAGTGAGGGGGGGAGTGAGAGTCGGTGAGTGTGGGGGGAGTGAGAGTCGGTGAGTGAGGGGGGACTGAGAGTCGGTGAGTGAGGGAGGGACTGAGAGTCGGTGATTGTGGGGGGGAGTGAGAGTCGGTGAGTGAGGGGGAGAGTGAGAGTCGGTGAGTGAGGGGAGGAGTGAGAGACGGTGAGTGAGGGGGGGACTGAGAGTCGGTGAGTGAGGGGGGAGTGAGAGACGGTGAGTGAGGGGGGGACTGAGAGTCGGTGAGTGAGGGGGGGACTGAGAGTCGGTGAGTGAGGGGGAGAGTGAGAGTCGGTGAGTGAGGGGGGTACTGAGAGTCGGTGAGTGAGGGGGGGAGTGAGAGTCGGTGAGTGAGGGGGGTACTGAGAGTCGGTGAGTGAGGGGGGAGTGACAGTCGGTGAGTGAGGGGGGAGTGAGAGTCTGTGAGTGAGGGGGGGACTGGGGTCTGATCCCCAATTTAAAGGGGTTTGTCCCGTTCCCTGGGGTCTAATCCCCAGTTTAAAGGGGTTTGTCCCGTTCCCTGGGGTCTAATCCCCAGTTTAAAGGGGTTTGTCTCGTTCCCTGGGGTCTAATCCCCAGTTTAAAGGGGTTTGTCCCGTTCCCTGGGGTCTAATCCCCAGTTTAAAGGGGTTTGTCCCGTTCCCTGGGGTCTAATCCCCAGTTTAAAGGGGTTTGTCCCGTTCCCTGGGGTCTAATCCCCAGTTTAAAGGGGTTTGTCCCGTTCCCTGGGGTCTAATCCCCAGTTTAAAGGGGTTTGTCCCGTTCCCTGGGGTCTAATCCCCAGTTTAAAGGGGTTTGTCCCGTTCCCTGGGGTCTAATCCCCAGTTTAAAGGGGTTTGTCCCGTTCCCTGGGGTCTAATCCCCAGTTTAAAGGGGTTTGTCCCGTTCCCTGGGGTCTAATCCCCAGTTTAAAGGGGTTTGTCCCGTTCCCTGGGGTCTAATCCCCAGTTTAAAGGGGTTTGTACCGTTCCCTGGGGTCTAATCCCCAGTTTAAAGGGGTTTGTCCCGTTCCCTGTCTCACACTGACTCGGCTCTGATCTGTTTTACTCTCAGTTACTCCCCAAGTGTTTCTTTCTGTGGACAAGGCCTCAGACACTAAACCGGCCCAACTCTCCTGCCTGGTCACGGGGTTTTACCCTCGAGATATCGAACTCACCCTCCTGAGAAATGGACGGCCGATCTCAGACACTGATTCCACTGGCATCCTGCCCAACCACGATGGCACCTACCAGATCAAGAGATGGGTTGAGATCGGGCCCGAGGACGGAGCCACCTACTCCTGTCAGGTGGATCACAGCAGCAAAGCAGGAGTGGAGACCCGAGACTGGGGTAAGAGGATCAGTGAGTGCAGGGGGAGAGTCTGAGGCTGAGGATTAAAGATGTTTCTATCGCCTCTCCTCATTCTTCCTTCCAAAATACATCACTTCACACTTCTCTGTGTTAAATTTCATCTGCCATGTGTCTGCCCATTTCACCAGTCTGTCTGTGTCCTCCTGAACTCTGTTACTATCCTCCACATTGTTTACTACATTTCCGAGTTTCGTGTCAGCTGCAAACTTTGAAATTATACCCTCTATACCCAAGTCCAGGTCATTAATATCTCTCAAAAAGAGCAGTGGTCCTAATACTGAGCCCTGGGGAACCCCACTGTAAACTTTCCTCCAGTCTGAGAAACAACCGTTCACCACTACTCTCTGCTTTCTGTCCCTGAGCCAATTTACCACTGTCCCTTTAATCCCATGGCTTTAATTTTACTGACAAGTCTATTATGTGGCACTTTATCAAATGCCTTTTGAAAGTCCATATACACAACATCCACCTCACTGCCCTCATCAACCCTCTCTGTTACTTCATCAAAGAACTCAATCAAGTTGGTCAAACACGATTTGCCTTTAACAAATCTGTGCTGACTTTCTTTTATTAACCCAGACTTTTCCAAGTGACAATTAATTTTGTCCCAGATTATTGTCTTAAAGTTTCCCCTCCACTGACGTTAGACTGACTGGCCTGGATTTCCCGGGTTTATCCCTCTCCCCTTTTTTGAAAAGTGTGTAACATTTACAATCCTCCAGTCCTCTGGCACCGTCCCCATATCCGTTCTCTCCCCTCTCTCTCTTTACTCCCAGTGCTCCGTTCCCTCCCTCTCTCTCTTTACTCCCAGTGCTCCGTTCCCTCCCTCTCTCTCTTTACTCCCAGTGCTCCGTTCCCTCCCTCTCTCTCTTTACTCCCAGTGCTCCGTTCCCTCCCTCTTTCTCTTTACTCCCAGTGCTCCGTTCCCTCCCTCTCTCTCTTTACTCCCAGTGCTCCGTTCCCTCCCTCTCTCTCTTTACTCCCAGTGCTCCGTTCCCTCCCTCTCTCTCTTTACTCCCAGTGCTCCGTTCCCTCCCTCTCTCTCTTTACTCCCAGTGCTCCGTTCCCTCCCTCTCTCTCTTTACTCCCAGTGCTCCGTTCCCTCCCTCCCTCTCTCGACTCCCAGTGCTCCGTTCCCTCCCTCTCTCTCTTTACTCCCAGTGCTCCGTTCCCTCCCTCTCTCTCTTTACTCCCAGTGCTCCGTTCCCTCCCTCCCTCTCTCGACTCCCAGTGCTCCGTTCCCTCCCTCTCTCTCTTTACTCCCAGTGCTCCGTTCCCTCCCTCTCTCTCTTTACTCCCAGTGCTCCGTTCCCCCCCTCTCTCTCTTTACTCCCAGTGCTCCGTTCCCTCCCTCTCTCTCTTTACTCCCAGTGCTCCGTTCCCTCCCTCTCTCTCTTTACTTCCAGTGCTCCGTTCCCTCCCTCTTTCTCTTTACTCCCAGTGCTCCGTTCCCTCCCTCTCTCTCTTTGCTCCCAGTGCTCCGTTCTCTCCCTCTTTCTCTTTACTCCCAGTGCTCCGTTCCCTCCCTCTCTCTCTTTACTCCCAGTGCTCCGTTCCCTCCCTCTTTCTCTTTACTCCCAGTGCTCCGTTCCCTCCCTCTTTCTCTTTACTCCCAGTGCTCCGTTCCCTCCCTCTTTCTCTTTTACTGTTGTCCCTCGGTTTAAATTCCTGAGCACCTCCTCCCCCTCTGCACCGAATTCCCACTCTCACCAAATTGCTGCTTTAAAGCCTTCTCTCCGTTTCTCAGTTGCCTCTCTCTGTGCTCGAGGTTTCTTGCTGGCCCCACGGTGGGGATTGGTTGAGGGGGTGATGAGGGAGCAGATGTGCTGAGCTCCTGGGAGAGGGTAACATGTCCCACTCCGGTAGATCCACAGTCAGTCCCCCGGGGCTGCGGCTCATCGCTCCCACTGATCAGCAGGAGAGGCACCTCCGGGAGACGAGCAGCACCTTCAAAGCCCCATTCCCCAAATCAGGCAAAGTCATGGGCGGCCGACCGGCCTGTCAATCACAGTGTGAGGCCCTCGCAGTGATGGTGTTCAGGCCCCGCCCCCGCCCGATTTCCCCCAGCCCTCTGACCCCTGACCTTCCATCTGACCCTGTACCTCCCTCTAACCCCTGGCCCTCCCTCTGACCCCTGACCCTCCCTCTGACCCCTGACCCTCCCTCTGACCCCTGACCATCCCTCGTACCCCTGGCCCTCCATCTGACCCTGGCCCTCCATCTGACCCTGGCCCTCCATCTGACCCCTGCCCTCCATCTGACCCCTGCCCCTTCCTCTGACACCTGGCCCTGCCTCTGACCCCTGCCCCTTCCTCTGGCCCTGCCTCTGACCCTGACCCTGGCCCTCCCTCTGACCCTGACCCTCCCTCTGACCCCTGACCCTGGCCCTCACTCTGCTACACTGAAATCTCAGCCTGTATTAAGTGTGATTCCTGGAGTGGGCCCGAGCCCCATAACCTCTCCCTGAGGGGAGAGTGTTCCCATTGACACCCTCCTTGGGAACTGGGAGTCGCGACTGCCGTCTCTTCCCTCATATCCCCCCCTCGCCCCCTCTGCTGATTCTGGCCTTGAGGTGAGACTGGATTTTCGGGGAGGAGGGGGTCTGGTGGGAGCCCCCATTGTAATGAGTCACCAACACTCCCATTCTGCAGAGCTGGAGATTGAGGCTCAGTTAAACCAGAGATTCTGTTCTGTCTGAAATGAAGGAAAGTGAGAATATTGTGAGTTTCAGCCCACGGTGACAGGGAAATTTTATTCAGAAATACAAGAGATTTCCAAACCTGCCTGTCTATAACGACCAGCACCATATATCTGGGTTACACTGAGTTATTGACTGGCTGGGATCTGTGTGTCAGGTGAAGGAGGCCGTTAGTCCATTGAACTTTTTTTTTTTTTTTATTCGTTCGCGGGATGTGGGCGTCGCTGGTGAGGCCGGCATTTATTGCCCATCCCGAATTGCCCTTGAGAAGGTGGTGGTGAGCCGCCTTCTTGAACCACTGCAGTCCGTGTGGTGACGGTTCTCCCACAGTGCTGTTCGGAAGGGAGTTCCAGGATTTTGACCCAGCGACGATGAAGGAACGGCGATATATTTCCAAGTCGGGATGGTGTGTGACTTGGAGGGGAACGTGCAGGTGGTGTTGTTCCCATGCGCCTGCTGCTCTTGTCCTTCTAGGTGGTAGAGGTCGCGGGTTTGGGAGGTGCTGTCGAAGAAGCCTTGGCGAGTTGCTGCAGTGCATCCTGTGGATGGTACACACTGCAGCCACAGTGCGCCGGTGGTGAAGGGAGTGAATGTTTAGGGTGGTGGATGGGGTGCCAATCAAGCGGGCTGCTTTATCTTGGATGGTGTCGAGCTTCTTGACTGTTGGAGCTGCACTCATCCAGGCAAGTGGAGAGTATTCCATCACACTCCTGACTTGTGCCTTGTAGATGGTAGAAAGGCTTTGCGGAGTCAGGAGGTGAGTCACTCGCCGCAGAATACCCAGCCTCTGACCTGCTCTCGTAGCCACAGTATTTATATGGCTGGTCCAGTTCAGTTTCTGGTCAATGGTGACTCCCAGGATGTTGATGGTGGGGGATTCGGCGATGGTAATGCCGTTGAATGTCAAGGGGAGGTGGTTAGACTTTCTCTTGTTGGAGATGGTCATTGCCTGGCACTTATCTGGCGCGAATGTTACTTGCCACTTATGAGCCCAAGCCTGGATGTTGTCCAGGTCTTGCTGCATGCGGGCTCGGACTGCTTCATTATCTGAGGGGTTGCGAATGGAACTGAACACTGTGCAGTCATCAGCGAACATCCCCATTTCTGACCTTATGATGGAGGGAAGGTCATTGATGAAGCAGCTGAAGATGGTTGGGCCGAGGACACTGCCCTGAGGAACTCCTGCAGCAATGCCCTGGGGCTGAGATGATTGGCCTCCAACAACCACTCCGATCTTCCTTTGTGCTAGGTATGACTCCAGCCACTGGAGAGTTTTCCCCCCGATTCCCATGGACTTCAATTTTACTAGGGCTCCTTGGTGCCACACTCGGTCAAATGCTGCCTTGATGTCAAGGGCAGTCACTCTCACCTCACCTCTGGAATTCAGCTCTTTTGTCCATGTTTGGACCAAGGCTGTAATGAGGTCTGGAGCCGAGTGGTCCTGGCGGAACCCAAACTGAGCATCGGTGAGCAGGTTATTTGTGAGTAAGTGCCGCTTGATAGCACTGTCGACGACACCTTCCATCACTTTGCTGATGATTGAGAGTAGACTGATGGGGCGGTAATTGGCCGGATTGGATTTGTCCTGCTTTTTGTGGACAGGACATACCTGGGCAATTTCCCACATTGTCGGGTAGATGCCAGTGTTGTAGCTGTACTGGAACAGCTTGGCTAGAGGCGCAGCTAGTTCTGGAGCACAAGTCTTCAGCACTACACTTCAGCACTACACCTTCCATAGAAAGGCCGTATCACCCATCACTATACTTCCACCAGCCGACTCTGAGACTGTGCTGGGGATTCATCACTTGTGGAGGGGACTAGTAATGACTTTGGACTGATGGGTAATTCCAATAGCTGCAGACAAGCAACAACTTGTATTTATAAAGTGCCTTTAATGGAGAGAAACGTCCCAAAGTGCTTCCCAGGAGTGGAATCAAAGTCACGCTGAACTTTCTAACCTCCAACTTGCTCTGATCAGACTGCCCATCACATCGCAGACTCGAATCGAACTCAGTCTCAGGCACAGCTTTGGTCTCATTACTTCCTAATCAGCAGCGACTGTCGTTATTCATTTCTCTCCTCCTCCTTATTCCCCCCACAGATGGGACGTTCCGAGTGACTCCGGGATCTTCAGAGGGACCGAATCTGGGTTTAATTGTTGGAATTGTTCTTGCTGCCGTCGCCCTGATTGCTCTCGTCATTGGTGCCGTTGTCTGGAAGAAGAGAGGTAGGAAATGAGGACAGGATCTGTCCCACACGGGGATGAGCAGGTTCAAATGTTACAGCACAAATGGCAGAACATTAGAGACTTCCCATCGACATGTGGGAAACTCCGACACAGTCCAGTGATGGACAGGGACCCGTACAGGGAGTGAAGGGACCGGGGCCCCGTACAGGGAGTGAAGGGACTGGGGCCCCGTACAGGGAGTGAAGGGACCGGGGCCCCGTACAGGGAGTGAAGGGACCGGGGCCCCGTACGGGGAGTGAAGGGACCGGGGCCCCGTACAGGGAGTGAAGGGACCGGGGCCCCGTACAGGGAGTGAAGGGACCGGGGCCCCGTACGGGGAGTGAAGGGACCGGGGGCCCCGTACAGGGAGTGAAGGGACCGGGGCCCCGTACGGGGAGTGAAGGGACCGGGGCCCCGTACGGGGAGTGAAGGGACCGGGGCCCCGTACGGGGAGTGAAGGGACCGGGGCCCCGTACGGGGAGTGAAGGGACCGGGGCCCCGTACGGGGAGTGAAGGGACCGGGGCCCCGTACGGGGAGTGAAGGGACCGGGGCCCCGTACGGGGAGTGAAGGGACCGGGGCCCCGTACAGGGAGTGAAGGGACTGGGCCTGATTGGGGAGTGAAGGGACCGGGTGAAGAGAGGATATTGTCCGATGCCTGTTTCTCAGTGAGCCTCCTGTGAGTGCCCACAGGGAAATCTGGTCATTGCCCCTGTTTCTGGAGTAAGTTTGTGTCGGCGAGGGGCTGTGCTGATCGAGGAGCTGTTTGTAACTGAAGTTCCGTCTGTTTCTGTCTCTTGTAGGAGGAGAGAAAAAATCTGGTTACAGCCCAGCAAATCGTAAGTGTGCAAATAGTGCAAGGGTGGGTGTATCTATGTGGGTCTCTGTCTGTCTGTGTGTGTCTCGGTGTGTGTGCGTCTCCGTGTGTGTCTCTCTGTGCATCTTTATCTATGTGTGTGTGTGTCCCTCTCTCTCTCTCTCTGAGTGTGCGTCTCTCTCTGTGCGTCTCTCTCTCTCTCTCTGAGTGTGTGTCTCTCTCTGTGTGTGTCTCTCTCTGTCTCTCTCTCTCTCTGATTGTGTGTCTCTGCCTGCCTCTCTCTCTCTTTGTGCCCCTCTCTCTCTTTGTGCCCCTCTCTCTCTGCGTGCGCCTCTCTCTCTCTCTCTGCGTGCGCCTCTCTCTCTCTGCGTGCGCCTCTCTCTCTCTCTGCGTGCGCCTCTCTCTCTCTCTCTGCGTGCGCCTCTCTTTCTCTCTGTGTGCGCTTCTCTCTCTATCTGCGTCCGCGTCTCTCTGCGCACATGTCTCTCTGCGTGCACCTCTTTCTGCCTCTCTCTGTGCCTCTCTCTTTCTCTACCTCTCTCTGTCTGTGTGAGTCTCTCTCTCTGCCTCTCTCTTTCTCTCTCTCCTTCTCTCTCTGTCTCTCTCTCTCCCCCTCCCTCTCTGTCTTTCTTTATCTCTCACTCTGTCTCTCTTTATCTCTCACTCTGTCTCTCTCTCTCCCTCTCTGTCTCTCTCTCTCTCTCTCTCTCTCCCCCTCTGTCTCTCTCTCTCTCTGTCTCTCTATCTCTCCCTCTCTCTCTCTCTCTCTGTACAGAACATTCTCTGTGTTCTACAATGTCTGTTTGACAGAAATCTTTTCTTTTCACAGCTGCTGAAAGAGGAGAATCGTCCTCGAACTCATCAGCCCGAGCCTGAGGTACGAAGTCAATCACTTGAGTTTAACAGCAGCTGAACGAGCAGCAAACCAGGTTGTGAAGAGCAGCAACTGTGGGCTCAGGGGGTCGGGAGGGAGCTGCTTATATCTGACTGGACTGAGTCTCCTCACTGGAACGCTGCTTTTTCACTTAACGTTTGTAGAGATTTCTCACTGAGTGAAACCCTGATTCCATAACACAGTCTGTAAAAGACAGAGGGGTAAAAATTGGATCAGGCCTATTATTGGGCGCGGGTAGCGCGATCCGATATTAACCCGAGCCCGATGGCCCCTGTGCAGGCAGGACGAGACAATCGTCCGGCCTCAGTCCTCACCTTCAGGCAGCGTTGGAAATCAGCGTTGACACAAGGATTCATTGCAATTCGCACTTTACCCTGCAGGGGGAGCCCCAATCTCTTAAAGGGAGGATGTCTCTTAAACTCTCTTAAAGGTAGCCAGTACCTGTTATTTGTTGAAAATGACATCTGCTGTCTGCTCGGAATCTGAATGGACATCAGACATTGCACACGTAAAACACAGATGCGGGTCCCCTCCCTATGTTTAAAAACTGCTGAGTGACGTTAACAGATTGAATTAAGGTTGCGCACTACTAAATCCCACGCTGATTGTATCCATTTTCTCCTTACTTTAAATGCTGCCGGCGTTCGATATTTGCGCCTGCGCTAATACCCATACCAAGGTGGCGTCCGGCACACGTCACGCTGGAAACGTGCGTGCGCAGCCAAGGCGCCATCTTGTCACTTCAGGAGGCCGTGTCACGCTGAAACAACGTGCGCGACACGGCCCAATTTCCAGCCCACAACCCCCAGGGGTGAAGTGGAATTCCTTTGACAGTCACGGTCCACCATTGATCAACTGGGGTTTAATACATCGCAGATCTGGCAATACGAGCTTTTTTTGTGGGAAGGAAGAGTTTTTTTGAACCCATCATCAGTGTGAATCAGGCCCAGGTGAGGTCAGGGAGAGAGTAAAGCTTCTCTCTGACCCCAGGAATCACCTGGTGACCTCTTGTTCTATTAAAGGTGCCTGAGCTGCTGCAGCATCCACTTCCCTTCAGCTAACAAACTGAAGGTCCAATCGTTCTGGGCCATCGTCAGGCCGAGGCTTTAAGTGAATATGTTGGGGGAGTGAGGAGGGAATTCCAGACGTCTGGCTGGGTTGTGGAGGTTAATATTCCTGGCAGCAGTGGAATGAATTAATTTAAACAGGGAGAACTGGAGGTTTCGAAACCAGGACTGGTGAGCAACAAACTTCTGGGTCCCGTCAGCTGCTCAGTGAGACCCTGCAGCTGTTTAATATACTGGAGGATGGAATCTGTCACCTTGAGAGGGGGAGCTGGTTGTGCTGAGGATTTGA
This sequence comes from Heptranchias perlo, assembly GCF_035084215.1. Classification (NCBI taxonomy): domain Eukaryota; kingdom Metazoa; phylum Chordata; class Chondrichthyes; order Hexanchiformes; family Hexanchidae; genus Heptranchias; species Heptranchias perlo. Next base: position 26,758 of record NW_027138693.1, read on the forward strand.
GGATGGGGATTATACCTCACCTAGGACCCTGGGCCTTAGACTGACCCATTGTGCAGTGTACCTTGTGACACTATGCTGGAACACTCGGTCTTCTCTGAGATCTGGTGCTCCTGGAGAGGTTTGATGGGAAGGATTGTGTCCTGGGCTGGGCTGGCCGTGTTCACTCACATTGCTGCAATCTTTACTTGTGTCTGTAGGGGGCCTGTCCCGTGGCACCTGGAACGGCCACCAATGGTGGGGTGAAGGGAGTGGGAGGTGGACAAGAGGCCAGAATTGGAGGAACGCAGAGATCTCGGAGGGTTGTAGGGCTGGAGGAGGTTACAGAGATAGGGAGGGGGCGAGGGCCATGGAGGGATTTGAAAACAAGGATGAGAATTTTAAAATCGAGGCGTTCCCGGACCGGGAGCCAGTGTAGGTCAGTGAGCACAGGGGGTGCTGGGAGAACGGGACTTGGTGAGAGTTAGGATACGGGAGCAGAGTTTTGGATGAATTCAAGTTTATGGAGGGTGGAAGATGGGAGGCCGGCCAGGAGAGCATTGGAATAGTCCAGTCTGGAGGTAACAAAGGCACGGATGAGGGTTTCAGCAGCAGATGAGCTGAGGGAGGGGTGGAGACGGGCGATGTTACGGAGGGGGAAGTAGGCGGTCTTGGTGATGGAGCGGATATGGGGTCAGAAGCTCATCTCAGGGTCAAATAGGACCCCAAGGTTGTGAACGGTCTGGTTCAGCCTCAGACAGTGGCCAGGGAGAGGGATGGAGTCGGGGGTCTGGGGAACGGAGTTTCTATATCGATCTCTCTCAGTCCCACCTCCTGTACTGGGTGTGAGCCTCCCTGTGAATCTGTCTCTGTTCCATTCCCCAGGCTGATCCTGAGTGAAGTTGATTGGATCCAGAATCTGGATGTTCGGTGTCGCTGGGAGGATTGATTGAGAAACGATCGGGGATTGTTAATCGCAATTAGTTTTGATTGATTGTCACTGGCTGCTCTCGCTGTTTTTTGACTGTATTCTGTAATGTTTCCATCATTGAGATGATTTTTGGCTTTTTTTCTTGGTGATTTGATCGAAATCTCCAGTTGTGTGTTTTGCCATTGAATGTTAAATGAGATGTTTTTAATTGCAGTCGTTGCCTGTGTTCCTGTCGATGGGAAATGTTCATTAAACTGATTCAGGGAGAGGTCAGCGGGCCGCTGATTAGTCCCAGATCAGTGCCTCCGTCTCCAACCTCTTCCCCTCGGCAAGGGTGAAATGTTTTGATTCTCTGCTCAGTTGAAGTTTCTGTTCTTCCCGCCCGTATTGATTGGTGTCTGAAGTGGGCCCTGTGTCTCCCTGGGACTGCGGTTTGTTAAAGGGAAGGAGCAGCTTCAGGTCTCTGAACCCAGCCAGGCTGTTACTGGCCTGCTGTGTGGGACTAGGGTGGGCAATGGAAATGTTTGGGATTGCACTCTGCACCACTCTACTTACTGGCTTCAATTTATACCTGTGGATAATAAAAGCTCTCGCTCTCCAAACTGCAGCTGTGTGTTCACTCTGTCCAGGACCAGACCCTGGAACAGAGAGTACCAGGGACACCGGGAACAACTAGATCAGGGGGTGACTCTTAAACCATTACCCTGACCCCCCTTGACCAGTACAATACTAGTCAGTGACTTACCAGAGCAGCCAGTAACTCAAACTGACCATCACCATCCCACCTGGATAAAAGTTACATGTCCACCCTGAACTCTGTCACTGCTTTCCCATCCCAGTGCTCCCCCTCTGCTGCCTCTGGGAGATCTTGTCTGTCCCTCCTGCTCTCGTGTCTAGAGTCGGCCAGTGGGCTGGTTACACTATCAGCTGATTGAGAAAGCACAAGGGGCAGCTTAGCCCTGCTGCCATAGGGTGCCCTCTGAATGTATCTGCAGTGACTGGACAGTGGCCTTACTTACCCTGCCAACCTGAGACCACATATCACTGGCTCACTGTGGAACTCACCACATGTCCACTGGCTCCTGGCACTGCCTCTGAACTCAGGGAACGCAGTTACAATAGTCCTTGAAAGATCGGGAAAGCCAGAGCCAAGAGCTGTCTCCAACCTGTCAGCAACTTAGGAACCACCTTTGGAGACAGCCCTCTTGATTTAGTTGTCCAGGGCCTCCATGGCAGCAGTGTGGGATGCCAGGCAGCAGCCTGCTCCTGGTCTAGGGCCCTCTTCCTTGGGAGCATCCTGTGCAGGCCTGCTTGGAGTGGCCACACGGCCCATGGAGGCCTGCAGTGATTTGAAACTCTCCCTCATGGTCAGACCTGTTGTCACCCATGGACTACAGCTGGCCTGAAAGGAGCCGTGTATGGCCGGAGACTCCGACACGCCACCTGTCTGCCCTGTGAGTGGACGCTCAGCGCTCCAGGTCCAGAGTCCACTTGTTGGTGTTTTTTGTAAATCCACATTTTCTGTGGGAAAGGTGAGTCACTGGAGCTTCAGTGCTCCTGCTCATGTGTTGCATGGTTCCTCCAATGAGCAAGACAACATCGTATCTTCATCAACATCACCTCCCTTCTCCACCTTATTTCCTTGTGATTATGTAAATGGAGTAAGTTCTCAGAGCAGAGAATGTTCATTCATTCAAATACACATCAGATCGATTTCTTTCAGAACTGAATATTTTGGGATACAGTAAATGAGTAATTTGAGACATGACGTTCGAGTAAGAGGCTGGGGAGGAACAGGTGACTTTGGACCTCTGGTTCCCAAATCTCTCCACCACTGGGGGTTTTCCTCACCTCATCAGTGGGTCTGTTGTAGACACATTGATGGAGATTGACTGGGGGGCAGGAATGGCAGCTCAACGTTCCTGGATACAGGGTTTTTAGACGAGATAGAGAGGGGGATAAAAAAGGAGGGGGGGTGGGCAATATTGGTTAAAGAAACAATTACGGCCGTGAGGAGGGATGATATGTTCAAAGGATCATCAAATGAGGTCACATGGGTTGAGCAAAGGAACAAAAAAAGGGGCAGTCCCACTGCTGGGAGTGAACGATAGACCCCCAAACAGTCAGAGGGAGAGAGAAGAGCAAATATGGAGGCAAATTTCTGAAAAGTGCAAAAACAATGGGGCAGTAATAGTGGGGGATTTCAACGCCCCTGATATTAACTGGGATAGAATCAGTGTAAAAGGTATGGAGGGTGCAGAATTCATAAATTACATTCAGGAGAACTTTTTTATCCAGTCCGTAGCAAGCCCAACAAGAGGGGGCGGGGGGTCAGTTCTGGATTTAGTTTTCGGGAATAAAGCTGGGCAGTGGAAGGAGGATCAGTGGGAGAGCATTTTGCTGGGAGTGATCATGGGGCCGATTTTCAGATGGCCGAGCGGCGGCATTGGGGGCGGGGGGCTCCTAAAATGGCGGAATCTCGGAGCAGTTTCGGAGCCCAGCTCCAACCCGCTGACTTCCGGGTTCCCCAGTGACGTGTTCGGGTGCGCGCGCAGCTCCCGAATGTGGGACTCCCACCGGCAATTAAAGCCGGCGGGATGCTGCTTTAGATCGTCAGATACTTGAGGTACTTGACAGACCTCATTGAGTGGAGATTTTGGCAGGGGTGCAATTTTGAAGGATCCTCAGCGTGTTTCCCGTGCTGTGGGAAACACTCCCTCTTGGAGCAGACGTGTTTCACTCAGCAGCCAGTGGGAGATGCAAAGGATTATTTGACAGGTGGGGGGAAAACCTCATTTATTGCAGCAGGGCACTCTGTCACTTCAGACTAAGTTTTGTCTGCAACACCTTTGTCTTTCCACTCAAAATTATTAATTTAGACCCTAAACTCTGCTGTACAAACACATTTACCTACTTTGCGGACCCCCTCAAACTCACACCGTCAGGATGGGGGGCACCATGGCTGCATTCATCACTTCATCCGAGGACGGGCACCATCACCAGCCTCGCCAGGCACGCCGTCCACCTCCGCCACGTGGAGCTCCACAACACAGTGCTGCACCACACGCACCTGCACAAAATAGTCGTGGAACTACACATACACCCACTGTAGGGTCACCCAATGGGTGGCATCAAGTGTGGGTGTTCATGGAGAACCTCATGAAAGGGACTTATTACACAAGCCAGTCAAGAATGGCCAAGACGTGGCAGTAGTGGTGACAATAATAATATTTAATGTGAGTTTAACAAAAATGAAATATAAATAAAAAGCATGACAGTCTGTCAGACCCCCTTGTGCATCCCCTTCGTGCTCACAAAACCTTCACCTTTCGCTTCCGACTACTCCCACGTGGTGCATCCCCTGTGGCTGCAGCAGAGGTAGTGGCAGGTTGCTCTCGTTCATGCCCTGATCGATTAGATGCTTTGGGCCTTCGCCCTCTGGGTTTCGGTGCCCATGAGGGCCCCTCCAAAGACTGCTCCACCTGCACCTGTGCAGGGGCAGACTCGACCACCTGGAGAGGAGGCAGCATTGTGGGTACAGGTTGAGAGGGGGGCAATGGGTGAGACGTGGGGGCGCTTTGAGTGGCTTCCCCACTTCCATGCCCCCTTTCGCCATCATCCCTCTCCTGGGCCAGGCCCACATCACTCCTACCACCCTGCTGGACGACAGTTTGGAGGACATGTGTGAAGTCTTGTCAGGCCAGTGCCAGAGTATCTGCCTGCCTGTTTAAAGCAGCAGAAAGTTGCTCACCCTGAGTCCGAAGGGCCGTTGTCAGGGTCTGAATGGAATCATTGGTGAGCCGTGCTTGAAGCTCCATGGAGGCTCGCCTTCCCTCCATCGCAGACATTCCCACACTTACCCACGACACTATCTCAGAGATTCCCTCACGTCCCTGTGACAGTATCTCAGAGATTCCCTCATGCCCCTGTGACAGTATCTCAGAGATGCCCTCACGTCCCTGTGACACTATCTCAGAGATTCCCTCACGTCCCTGTGACAGTATCTCAGAGATTCCCTCACGTCCCTGTGACACTATCTCAGAGATTCCCTCACGTCCCTGTGACACTATCTCAGAGATTCCCTCACGTCCCTGTGACAGTATCTCAGAGATTCCCTCACGTCCCTGTGACAGTATCTCAGAGATTCCCTCACGTCCCTGTGACAGTATCTCAGAGATTCCCTCACGTCCCTGTGACACTATCTCAGAGATTCCCTCACGTCCCTGTGACAGTATCTCAGAGATTCCCTCACGTCCCTGTGACAGTATCTCAGAGATTCCCTCACGTCCCTGTGACACTATCTCAGAGATTCCCTCACGTCCCTGTGACAGTATCTCAGAGATTCCCTCATGTCCCTGTGACAGTATCTCAGAGATTCCCTCACGTCCCTGTGACAGTATCTCAGAGATTCCCTCACATCCCTGTGACACTATCTCAGAGAATCCCTCACGTCCCTGTGACACTATCTCAGAGATTCCCTCACGTCCCTGTGACAGTATCTCAGAGATTCCCTCATGTCCCTGTGACACTATCTCAGAGATTCCCTCATGTCCCTGTGACACTATCTCAGAGATTCCCTCCTGTACCTGTGCCACCATTCCACTCATGCAGGAGTTGGACTCCTCCATCCTCTGTGCGATTGTGGAGAGTGCGCGTGGCACTTTTTCCAGCACCTCGTAAATGTGCTGCTGTCCCTCGATCATTCTCCTTTTCATGGTTGGCCCCCAGGGTTCAGCATCTGTGTCCTGCTGAGCAGAGCCTGGAGAGGAGTGCTCCCACCGACAGGGACTCTCCACAGCTGCCCCTACCACCAGTGTCTGCTTGTGCTCACATGGGTGTGGTGACTCACCGTGTGCGACCCCAATTAAGTGAGGACAGGGACCCACCAAGGTGTGAGTAACTGCGCTGGTGGATGGCTCGCTCAGATGTGACGGTGCCCCCTCAAAGGCCGGCAGGTCCTCTGAGGAATCGCCCTCCACTGTCATGGCAGTCGCTGAAGGCCCTGTAAGAGAACAGAAGGTAATATTAAGCATGATGACAGATGTTGAGGTGCTGAAGATGGTGAGGCATGTAAACATCATTTGCTATTGTGAGTGCTGAATGTTAAAGTTCTGTCACCAGATGTTTGTCGGGTGGCAGCCTCGACATCCCCAACAGACAGGCACTCGAGGGTGCGGCTCAGCTCCAGAGCCTCCTGCTCCGCGTCTGTGAGGACGACCAGATGTTGTGCCCCCCTCCGGTCTTCGCCCTCTCCCATGCATTCTGGGCTCTCTTCTATAAGGGGAGAAAGTAGAGAGGCGTGAGTGAGTGATGGTGACGTGGCCAACCGCTGAATGCATTGGTTTGGGTGAGGCTGACCGTGAAAGAGATGCATCAGAGGGTGAGTATGAGACAGAGCCATGAGATTGTATGAGGATTGGGTTGAGTGGTAGTGGTGGGGTGAGCACTGGGGAGGTGAGGAAGTGCAGGTAAGTTGAGGATGAGGTTTGAGTGGGTGTGAGGAGTGATGTGATAGAGTAGTGTTGGCAGTGCAGAAGGAGTTGTGGGGTGGGGGCGGTGATGTGGAAGATGGAGTGTAGGAGAATGAGTAAGTGTGCTCACTTTGACTGACCTGGTTAGGTCATTGAAGCTCTTCCTGCACTGGATCCAGGTGCGGGAGACGTTGCTGCTGCTGGTGACCTCCTCTGCCACCTCGAGCCAGGCCTTCTTGGTGGCAGAGACAGGCCACTTCCTCCCGTCTGCCGGGTAGAAAATATCCCTCCTCTTCCTCACCCGATCCAGTAGGACCTGGAGTGAGGGATTGTTAAATCTGGGAGCAGCCTTTCCCCTCGGCTGCTCCATTCTATAATTTTGGTTCTTTGCTGCAGGAGCAGCCATTGGAGGACTTCCCCTTTAAATAGGGCTCCTCCAGCTGACAGCCTGTGATGTGGGTGCGCAGGCCGCCCGCTGCGCAGGTTGACGACGGGAAACCCGGAAGCCACGGTAAGTGGCTCCAATTTACCCGCGATCGCGTGGGGAACGGATGGATTTTACTGGGCGGGTTACCCACGCGCCCAGTCGCCCCCCCCTGCTGCCAACCCACCTCCCTGGTAATATCGGGGCCCATAATTCAGTTAGATTTAGCATAGTAATGGAAAAGGACAAAGATAGAACAGGAGTAAAAGGTCGAAATTGGGGAAAGGGCAATTTTACTAAGCTGAGAAGTGATTTAGCAAAAGTGGACTGGAAACAGCTACTTGAAGGTAAATCAGTGTCAGAGCAGTGGGAGACATTCAAGGGGGAGATTCGAGGGGTTCAGAGTAAACATGTTCCCACAAAGAAAAAGGGTGGGACTCCCAAATCTAAAGCCCCCTGGACGACAAGGAGCACACAGGGTAAGATAAGGCAAAAAAGGGAAGCTTATATCAGACACCGAGAGCTCAATACTGCAGAAAGCCTGGAGGAGTCTAGAAAGTGCAGGGGTGAAATTAAAAAGGAAATTAGGAAAGCAAAGAGAGGGCATGAAAAAATACTGGCAAGTAAAGTTAAAGAAAACCCAAAAATGTTTTATAAATACATAAAGAGCAAGAGAATAACTAAGGAAAGAGTAGGGCCGATTAGAGACCAAAAAGGTAACCTGTGTGTGGAGGCGGAAGATGTGGGTCTGGTTCTTAATGAATACTTTGCTTCTGTCTTCACAAAGGAGAGGGACGATGCAGAGATTATAGTCAAGGAGGAGGAGTGTGAAATATTGGATGGGATAAACAGTGAGAGAGGATGTATTTAGGGGATTAGCATCTTTGAAAGTGCCAGGCCCGGATGAAATGAATCCCAGGCTGTTAAGAGAAGCAAGGGAGGAAATAGCGGAGGCTCTGACCATCATTTTCCAATCCTTACTGGATACAGGCGTGGTGCCGGAGGATTGGAGGACTGCTAACGTTGTCCCATTGTTTAAAAAGGGAGAAAGAGATAAACCGAATAATTACAGGCCAGTCAGTCTAACCTCGGTGGTGGGCAAATTATTGGAATCGATTCTGAGGGACAGGATAAATCATCATTTAGAAAGGCACGGGTTAATCAAGGACAGTCAGCATGGATTTGTTCAGGAAAGGTCGTGTCTGACCAACTTGATTGAATTTTTTGATGAGGTAACAAGGAGGGTCGATGAGGGTAGTGCGTTTGATGTAGTCTACATGGATTTTAGCAAGGCTTTTGACAAGGTCCCACCTGGCAGACTGATCAAAAAGGTAAAAGCCCATGGGATCCAAGGGAAAGTGGCAAGTTGGATCCAAAATTGGCTCAGTGTCAGGAAGCAAAGGGTAATAGTTGACGGGTGTTTATGCGACTTTTTGTTTCCAGTGGGGTTCCACAAGGCTCAGTACTGGGTCCCTTGCTTTTTTTGATATATATTAATTATTTGGACTTGAATGTGGGGGGCTTGATCAAGAAGTTTGCAGATGATACAAAAATTGGCCATGTGGTTGATAGTGAGGGGGAAAGCTGTGGACTGCAGGAAGATATCAATAGACTGGTCAGGTGGGCAGAAAAGTGACAAATGGAATTCAATCTGGAGAAGTGTGAGGTAATGCATTTGGGGAGAGCAAACAAGGCAAGGGAGTACACAATAAATGGGAGGATACTGAGAGGTGTAGAGGAACAGAGGGAACTTGGAGTGTATGTCCATAGATCCCTGAAGGTAGCAGGACAGGTAGATAAGGTGGTTAAAAAGGCATACGGGATACTTTCCTTTATTAGCAGAGGCACAGAATATAAGAGCAGGGAGGTTATGCTAGAACTGTATAAAACATTGGTTAGACCGCAGCTTGAGTACTGTGCACAGTTCTGGTCACCATATTACAGGAAAGATGTAATTGCACTAGAGAGGGTACAGAGGAGATTTACGAGGATGTTGCCAGGGCTGGAGAATTTTAGCTATGAGGAAAGATTGGATAGGCTGGGGTTGTTTTCTTTGGAACAGAGGAGGCTGAGGGGAGATTTAATTGAGGTGTATAAAATTATGAGGGGCCGAGATAGAGTGGATAGGAAGGACCTATTTCCCTTAGCAGAGAGGTCAATAATCAGGGGGCACGATTTAAAGTAATTGGTAGAAGGATTAGAGGGGAGCTGAGGAGACATGTTTTTCACTCCAGAGGGTGGTGGGGGTCTGGAACTCACTGCCTGAGAGGGTGGGAGAGGCAGAAACCCTCAACTCATTTAAAAAGTACCTGGATGTGCACTTGAGGTGCCGTAACCTACAGGGTTATCCCGGACCAAGTGCTGGAAAGTGGGATTAAGCTGGATGGCTCTTTTTCGGCTGGCACAGACACGATGGGCTGAACGGCCTCCTTCTATGCCCTAACTTTCTGTGATTCTATGATTGCTATGATTGGTGAACTCTATTATCATTGTATCATGTGACCACCAGGATAACGGGAGGAGAACGAGAGGACCCTGGTCTTTTTCCGTCCAGCAATTCCTATATTCCTCTTCCTCCATCTCCATCATTATTGGACATAGGATCACGAGGAGGCCATTCAGCCCCTCGAGCCTGTTCCATCATTCAATTGGATCATGACTGATCTGTATCTTAACTCCATCTCCCGCCTTGGTTCCATAACCCTTAATACCCGTGTCTAACAAAAATCGATCAATCTCAGTTTTGAAATTTTCAATTGACCCCCAGTCTCAACAGCTTTTTGGGGGAGAGAGTTCCAGATTTCCACTCCCCTTTGTGTGAAGAAATGCTTCCTGACATCACCCTGAACGGCCGAGCTCTAATTTTAAGGTTATGCCCCCTTGTTCTGGACTCCCCCATCAGAGGAAATAGTTTCTCTCTATCCACCCTATCAAATCCTTTTAATCATCTTAAACACCTCAATTAGATCACCCCTTAATCTTCTATATTCAAGGGAATACAAGCCTAGTCTGTACAACCTGTCCTCGTAATTTAACCCTTTAAACCCCGGGATCATTCTGGTGAATCTGGGCTGCACCCCCTCCAAGGCCAATCTATCCTTCCTGAGGTGCGGTGCCCAGAACTGAACACAGTCTCCAGATGTGGTCTGACCAGAGCTCTGTACAGCTGGAACATAACTTCCTCCCCTTTGTATTCCAGCCCCCGAGATAAAGGCCAACGTTCCATTAGCCTTTCCCAATCCTTTTTGTATCTCCACTGGCTTTTAATGATTTCTGTACTTGGACTCCCAAATCTCTCTGTTCCTCTCCAGTTCCAAACTTCTCGCCATTTAGAAAATACTCTGATTGATCTGTCTTCAGTCTAAAGTCGATGACCTCACACTTCCTCACTTTGAACTCCATCTGCCTCGGTTTTACCCACTCACTTTATCGATCGATCAACTCATCTCTCAATGTCCCTTTGTTACTTCCTGCTCCCACCTACACTAATTACTCTGCCACCTAACTTAGTGTCATCAGTAAACTTAGATATACAGCTCTCTATTCCTTCATCTAAATCATTTATAAATATAGTGAAAAGCTGAGGCCCCAGTACAGATCCCTGGGGGACACCACTAGTCACATCCTGCCAATCTGAGTCCATTCCCATTATCCCCACTCTCTGTCTCCAACCTCCTGACCAATTCCCGATCCAAGCCTCCAATTCCATCCGCTCTCATTTTTGTTAAGTCTCTTATGTGGCACCTTATCGAATACCTTCTGGAAAAGTCCATAGAAATAATATCCACAGACACTCCCTTATCCCACGTTAGTTACTGACGCAAAAAATTCCACCAGGTTCGTTAGACATGACTTACCCGTTACAAATCCACACTGGCTCTCTCTGATCAGATTATATTTAATGAAATGCTCAGTCACTCTGTCCCTGATAACAGATTCTAGTAACATTGATGTTTGAGATTTGGGCCCACTGAGGGATGGAGATCAGGAAGAGGGATTGGATGTGGGAGCTGGAATGTAATGTGTACAGGAGAGGCCTCAGTCTGAATCCGGTAGTGACGATGCTTTTGGATCATGGGAAATGATATATCAAATGTCGAGCTTCAAACCTTCAGCTGACACAGACCCTGTCAATTCTCCCTCCGCTCCTTCAGATATTGGTCTCCCCAATTGGCTGGAGTCATACCTAGCACAAAGAAAGATGGTAGTGGTTGTTGGAGGCCAATCATCTCAGCCCCAGAGCACTGCTGCAGGAGTTCCTCAGGGCAGTGTCCTCGGCCCAACCATCTTCAGCTGCTTCA